>NW_028324300.1:14656939-14711939 GCF_058129835.1 Hydra viridissima
GATATGAGGCTAGCACTATCAAAGACAAATCCAAGAATTGAAAAACTTTGTTCTAAAAAGCAACAACAACCATCACACTAACCAAATGAATAAATAAAATTATTATTTTTTTTTAATTGAAACTCAGTATTATAATGTTTTTTTGGGAAAATATATTCAATGTTTGCCAGGCGAGGTCACTGTTTTCTGTTAAATCTCAAAGGGGGTGCTGGACTAAGAAAGGTTGAGAACCCCTGAGTTACATCATAGTAAAATGTTTTATACAATTAAAATTGAGACAAACCAATTTTAAATTAGAATTAATTATCAGCTTGATAAAAGCCATTAAAAAAAACTGTAATGTTTTTTTTAAATCAGTTGTTGTACTTTAGGTTTTAACTTTTTAATAGCCTAAATGTTAGCAATATTTGGAGTTTTTTTAGACAATTAAACATTAAACTTTGCTGTATTACAGCAGAAAACAAATCTGTTCGTTCTTGAAAGAACAGATTTGTTTTCTGCTGTAATACAGCACTGCAAAATGCCAAAATTTACTAGATTAAAAACAAAATATTGGTTAAATCAAATCTTAAATGTTGTTCTTGAAATCTCAAACATACAAAACTAAAGCTAACCTGCTGCCCCATTTTGGCTTATGTTTAGGTGATGTCCTTTGATTGCATCAGTTCCTGCTTGACATTCCTTTTTTGTACGCACCATGCCCCTTTCTATTCCCATATTTAAAACATTAATATACTGATAAATGGTATCGTTAAAACTTCTTAAGTGCTTTATGACAAGCTCAAGTCCTTCTTCATTTAAAGGTGTCATCATTCCAACTGCATTATACAAACTATAACCAATGAAACATATGGGTTCAGTGCAAAAGGATGAGGGCCCTAACATCCACAAACCTAAGTTGTAGTTTAGACTTGGATTGGCAAAGATGTTTTCCAAAAAATGGATAGCTCTAAGATAAGACTTATGCTCTCTGGGCTTTAAAAGTGATAGATTGGGATTCTAAAAACAAAATAATGATAATAAATTTAAAAAAGTACATAAAAACTTACAGGTTGTTTCATTGGAATATTAATTGGGTAGTATTTGTATTTTTGTGACAGCAAAACTAAAGTTCTAAAAACCTAAACTTTAAAAAATTTCATAAAAATAAAAATGACCCACCAAATTTTTTGCTTCATTTAAAAGAGTATTTGCTGCATCAGTCACACGCTTTATGTTTTCTGGGCGAGGATCAAGAATTTTAAAATACTCTCTAATCATCTGATCTGTAGAACTTGGATGCCATGCTGTTTCCTCTGGAAAAACAACATGATACTGGTCACGAACTTTGAATAAAAAATCACCTAGCTTAATTCTTTTGGCTTCTTCTGAATAAGCACAAGCATCAAACTTTTTAATTTTATTGGCTGTTGCAGCTGTTTTACACTGGGTTGACCTCGTTTTTGCTATTACTATCAATACAATGCCAACTATTAGAAGAAGGAAGGTAATTGTAATAAAGGCAATGAATTTTTTCTCAGTTAACAATGGTTTAAATTGCTTTGTTAAAATGCTCAAATCAAGGCTTTCATCACCAACTTTGATAATATCTTTATGGGAATTGGACCGCTTTGAGAACTTTACCATATCTGATAGTCTATATAAAGGAAAATGAGTAAAGAAAATAACAATATTGGTACAATTATTAATTACGTTAGCATATTTAACTATATCAGCATTAGTTGTACATAGATAACTACATTATTACCATTTATGTATATGCATAAATATTGCTAATTGGAAATACACATAGATATATTTATGTGTTTGTATAATTAATATAACCTTATGCAACTTATGCTACATATCATACAATTTGTAGCATTTTAAGTGTTATATACACTTAATAAACTTTTATTAGAGTGAACATTTTTTTTTTTTTTTAAAATAAGAATTTCAAAAAAAAAAAAATTAACAAAAATTTTGCAAATTTTTCTCATCTCATGGATGATCATTTGTTTAACATCAATTCACAAAAAAATTAAAAAAACGTTCTTAAAAAAAAGGTGCTGTTTAAAACCCTTTTCTCAAAAACAAACAAACATCTTAAGAAAACATTTCATGTTTAATTTAGAATATATGTCTATCAATAAAACAATCATCATATTTTATTTTTCCAGAAATTATATTTCCTTTTTTCACTGTTCACTAAAAAGCTTTTCTGTAAAAACTTTTTATGCAAAAAAAAAAAAAAAAAAAAAAAATAGAATTAAAAAGAGAACGAATTACTACAATAATTTTTTTTTTTCTGAGAGGAAAAATATATCAATATTAATGTTAAGTTAAAAATCTACAAAGTTACATAAAAGCAAATATTTTCAGATTTCTAACTTTTATAAATGTATGATAAATAAAATGATAAATTTTAAAAAAATTATGTTTAAAAAGTATAAAAAATTTACAAGCTAAGATGAAATTTAAAAACTAAATGCTTTAAAAGTAAGCTAAAAGCCGTTTCATGGCCAAAAAATACTTCATTAGTTAGTCTATGTAATATATATTTTAAAGGGTTTGTTTATAATGAAATGAAAAGAAGATTAAAGAACAGCAATCAAATTCTATATAAATAGCATTAAAAAAAATCATTAAAAAAAAATCATTAAAAATAAATTAGTAAAAATAAATCATTAAAAATAAATTTTCAAAACTTTCAATGAAGCTTTATGAAACAAAGAAGACATAAAAGAATTTAAAAAAAAAAAAAAAAAAAAAGCCACAAGAGAAAAAAAAACTTATTTAAAACTTATCTCCAGACCTTTCTTACTGCTAAATACATTAAAATCATCAAATTTTTAATTTGCTTAAAAACTCATTCATACCTATTTTTATTATAGGGTCACTTTGGCTGTGTTATTAATAAGTAGGATTAAATCTAACTGTTAGTAAGTTACATTAATAGCCAAAAAACCATATTCATGTTTTGTAAATATTTACTAAGGTGATAGTTAATTATTCTGGTAAACATCGAGGTAAACTTAGCTGTTACTACTTCATGAGTCACAAGATGACATGGAGCATAAATTGTAAAAAGTTTACAGAACTTTAGTTCAAGAGTATATTTTTGTATAGTATTTTCAAAATGTTAGTTTTTTTAAATTAAAAGAGTTTTATTTAATTTAAAGAAATTGAAAATATTTTTACTAATTCTAACAAAAATAATAATAATAGTAATGATAATAAAAAGTGAAATTATTACATTTACAATTTGATTTGCTTCTGTTTATTTTTTGAAAACTCAAAACCAAACAGTCAGAACTTGATGATACAAAGAAGAATTTATATTTGAATCATTTATATGAAAATTCAACAGTAAAATATCTTAACATCCTTATAAACTTAATAGTTGAAAAATGAAGGGTCATTCATTATAACCAGGAAAAGAAAAGATAAACATAGTTTTAATATTTTTATACAACATAAACGACTCCCTCCATAGTAGAGAATTACACAACAAAATACAAAAAACACTTTTCATTTTTACCTATTTTTAGAAGTGAAGACAGCTAGTCTGTTTATGTCAAACAGACAGAATTTAGGCAAACATGCTTGTGTATAAGTCTCTGTTTGACAATCAATCTTTATAATTGTCTCTGCCGAATTCAAAAAGAAAAAACAGTGCATGCATTAAAACTATTAAGTGAAAATCTGCAATGATCAGCTGTCATGGATATTTAAGCTTAACAAAATTAATATTTGTAGTAATAATGACTATTTTTTAAAAATTTCAAAGGCATATGTTTCTGATCCCTCTAAATCAGCACAAACATGCAGACACATTTTTAGATCATTAATGTGTTTTGTTATTAAACTAAAAATATAATATAATAAATTAAAAATAAAATATCACATTCAGAACACCATAATATTCTTATTAAATTAAATTGCATTCACAATACCATAATAAAAAAATGCTTATGATAAGAAAAAGAGAAGTTGTTTAAGAAAAAAAAAAAAAATTATAAGACAAAAAATGACAAAGTTCAAAGCAATTTTTATACATTTTTCTTTGGTTAGAATACAAGCTAGTTTTAAAGTGTAACTTTTCCCTATGATAAGTAACACAGAACATGACAAAACACAGAATAAATCTTATACCTTTTGTTTCTTTGCTTGCCATCTACCAAAGTAATCTTTGTGTTTAGAGAGGATAAAAGATTTAAAAATTCTTGCCATCATCTTAGTCAAAATTAAATCATTGATGTGTTGGAAGTTACTCCATCTCAAATATAATGCTGAAAAATCATGATTAAGGACTCTGTCTGATTTTAAAAAGGTTGTAAATAATCTAATTTCAGATGTCTTCAGAGAGTATTGAAGAAGTTTGCAGAAGTCTTCATTTTGATTGCAAACAATCAGATTTTGTAACTCCATATTGTCAACCTTAAACTCCATGTCTATTTTTCTAAAGCCCATTAATCATCTATTTTATTTTTATTCAAGAAAAATATGTGTAAAGCCTGTAAAAGATGTGCAAAATGTGCAAAAGAGGTGTAAAATACTTATAAAATGTGTAAAAGATTGCTTCAAAATAAAGTTTAAATTGAAAAATAATGTTCTATTGATTATAAAAAATAACATTTTGTTTCATATTTTTACTGTTTACATATTTTTATCATTATTGTTACATGCTATCATGTAAATGAAAAATCTTCAACTAATTTTAAAAAATGATAGTCTTAAATGAGAAAAGATTTAGATTGAGCCAAAAATCTGATTTCTTAAAGATAATGTTACAAAATAAAATATATTTTAATGATTTAATTTATCATAACCTTAGAAGACATTGTATTTTTATTTTTGAAAACATGATAAAAATTTTTTTTAAATATTGTATATACCAGTATGAGTTGACCTGGTTTATATAAGCTGAATTCCTACATTTAACTGGAAAGAGCAGTTTGGTTTATTTAAAATGTTTAAGCTAAGGTGTATTTTCCACAGATTAAAATTTTTATCCTTTTACATTCTTAGGGAAAATTTTTGATCCATTCTAAACAGCTAAAAGCCTTGACTTATACACTGGTATATGCAGTAAGTTGAAAGAACTATGTAAAACTATGAAACAAATAAAATATATGGAATGATACTGTGAACATTTAATTTTCATTTTTTAGCATTCAATTTTATTATCATCTCGGCGCAATTCAAAAATTAAGCTTCTACACACTAAAGTGGTGAGGACTATTTTTTTTTTTAGTATGTGATTTTAAGTAGCAACCTACAAGTGGCTATTTGCAAACTAAATTTTTCACAATCAAGCCTGAAAAGTCTTTTAAAAAAATTTTATTAAAATAAAAAGAGTATAAACTTGAGTGTTAAACACTGGTAACCACCAGCAAACATTATCACTATGAAACCATATCAGTAGATTTGTAATATTAAATATTTAATGACATAAAAATGAATTTTTTATAAACTTAACTGAAAAATAAAAGAGAAAAAATCAGGCAGAAAATTTGTAATATAACTATAAATTTAATACATCATTAATAAGTTATACAGGAAAACATAGTGCATAGAATTGAAAAAAACTAACATGGCAAACAAAACTTTTAAAAATACAATTTTGATGCAAAGACAGCAACTTCGATAAAATATTGTTTCTAAAGCTGTTGCTTGGAAACTTTACTTCCACAAAAATCTTCAAGTTTTTTCAGTCATTGGAGAGACAGCCTAAACAACAGTGGTTATTAACATAATATAGAGAAAGTGTCAAAAAGATTTTTCTCTAGCAGTATGCAAAGATAAAAGCATGTTCAAATTTACTTTTTTAATAGTCTAGTTATAACATTTAGTAAATAAAACTTTACAAATAAATAGTTCAAACTTTATAAGTCTTAAATACATCATACTCAACATTTTAAAATGAAAAAATTCTACCAAGAACAGTCTTTATGAACAATTAGTTTATGAAAATCATTTCATAAATCCGAGTGTAATTCATTTGTGGAACCATCATTCACAATTATTCACAAGAAAAAAAGATAAAGTTCACAGTGTTGTACAATTGAAAAATACATTCAAGAAAATATTTTTTCTTTATAAAAAATTAAAGAAGCGGAAAAATTTTATCCATCACTTCCAACTGTTCCTCAATTAGATATTGATGATGATTATGCTAGTGCTATTCACCATGCCACTGAAAGTGCAATGAGGTCTGGATATAGATTGCAATTGAAAAATCAACACATGAGCATACTGAAAGTGATAGTTATTCAATTACAAAGCTCAACTACAAATAACCTCATGTGAGCTATCTTAATTTATTATTACTCATTAATTGTCATTACTCATTAATTGTACTATTTCACCATTAAAAAAAACTTTTCTAATATTAAAAACAATTTATTTTTCTTTTTTTAAAAAAAAGCTGTATATCTATTAATCAATATAAAATTCATCTGTTTTTCTTAGTTATCTTTTTTTGCAGAAAAAAAGCAAGACTTACTTGCTCTTCAACATTTGAAGTGATGGCATTCTGTTGCTCTAACCTTAAAAGTCTCTTCTTTTTTGAAACATGGATTTTGTAAATGAGGTTTCCAGTCAAAATGACTGTTGAAGAGACTAAGAAAAATGAGATTGTTTTTTGCAGACTATCAGCTAGACGTGATGCAAAACTCATTATTTAACTAAAAAAGAGTAACTTTATTTTGCACATCTATAATTCTACACTTATTTAAATATATATTTGATTTTAAACTTATCAAACTGTAGGTAACACAATATAATTTTAATGAAGCAAGTGATTTAATGTAAACACTAAAAAAAAAAAAAAATGAAATGAAATTAAAAAATAAAAAAATAAAAAAATGTGGGCAAATATCTCATCAAACTTGAAACTCAAAAGGATTTTTCAAAATCCATATTTTCTGTGTTAACAAAATTTATTATACTTTTATCTTTATGAAAGTTATAAATCCATCATTTTTAAATGCTTTTAAAAATTTAACTTAAAAACTCAGAACTACAATTGTTTAAACCTAAATACTTCAAAAATAAAAAATGAGCATTGTTAACAAGAATTTAGATGTTGAAGTAAACTTTTATAATGAAGAATAAACCTAGCATTTTTTTTTTTTTAAAAAAAAAAAAAAAAAGAAAAATCCAAAAAAAAATTTTTTTTCTACAGATAGTTACAAATAAAAGTAGAAACTATTTCATTAAAAAAAAGGAAGAAAAAAAATGCTGCTACAAAAGATTGTTTTTTGAAAACAAGGAAATGGTTTGAGTAAATATAGTTTTGTGATGTAAAAAAACTATACATTATTTTTTTAAATTAAAAAAAAAACAGCAAATGAATTCAACTCTCCACCTGTATTCAAATGAAATATTTACATAACATCAAGATTCTTCTGATGATACAACCTCTGAAGGCTCTGCTTTTTTTATTGAAATATTACTTGGGAGTATTGACTTAAACTCATGCTGACAATTTGAAACTGCCATACCAATACCAACACCAGTAGAAAGTGTCACAGGCCAAACTTTACGTTTAAATGCTAGAACAGATAAAAGAGCTCCAACTCCTAGGCCTGCCCCACTCTTTATAAGAAGATCAGTAATACATTTATCATACTTTTGACCTATCTCTTCTTCGCTACGACTTGCTAGTGACATTTTTCTAATCTACATAAAATAGAGGTTCTATTAACTGAGCATTAAAATAAAAACTTTATAAGCAGAAATTTTGCTCAAAAGTTTTTTCAAAAACAAATAACCAAAAAAGGCTTGTTAGAACAGTTATTGTAAGGATCTTGTTAAAAAAAACTTTCACTTTATTTTTGAAATTTTTATCTCAATGTTTTTGGCTAAAGTTAAAAGGAACTTGAAATCTAGGATGATATAAATCAACATAACAAAATTATAAACACAGATATTTTTTATTACTATCTTAAGAATCTGCTACATTAGTATATGAAAAATACAAAAGAATCATGATAACAAAAAAGGATCCAGTTAACACTTTTTGTAAAACATGTTATTTACATCTAGTTGCTATGCAAATAAAGGATATACTGGCTTGAACTTACAATGAATGCTTCCAAAAGCTGGTTTAGTAAACATTTGCAGAGATGAGTTATTGTGATGACTGAATGAAAGTAATATAGTTGACTATTGTGTGGTTGCCATGATGCCTGAAAGTCAATCAAAATTATCTTTTCCAGTAATTGCACATGATTAAAGTTTTATAATATATTCTTTTCAAGTTATTGTACATGGCAAAAAGATTCTTTGAAGATAATAATGTAAGCTTTAAGATTGGGGTCCAGACCTGTTTAAACATGAGTTCAATCATTTTGAAATATTTTAAACACTTCGCTACTAAAGTTGTAAAGAAAACTACCAAGGTTATCAAGAACTTTCTTGAATTTATACCATAAAAATCACCTCCCTTATAGTGATGTTTAACAACTACTGAATTCTGGATGTAGTTCAAGCAGTATTCCTCCAAGCTTACAGGATTAAAGAGAGTTTTAGTAGAGGAAGATGATGTTGAAGGAAAACATAAGGTTTTATATTAAGGAAGAAAAGCCTTTTGCTTATTCGAATTTTTTAATTTTAAGTTATTCTTTCCTTTAGACAGTTTTCATAATTTTTAGTAGTGAATCCAAGTTCTCAAAACATCTAAATTTTCTGATTGTTAACCTTATATTCCTCTGACAGTAAAGACATATAACTTAGTGGACCATATTTAAATTCCAAAGACTTAGACAAGGCAAGAAGTTTTACCTATCAAGTTTTATTTTATGTTCCAACATAAATACAAAAGTTTTAAGATAAAAATGACGTCAATCAACTGATCAAATAAAGATTCTGGGAGTTCTTCTGGCTCAGGGTTTATTTTTTTTAACATCTCTAAAAAATTGCACCTCAAATTTCCATCAGGTTAAACAAAGGTAACCAATTACCTCATTATGACAGTTACATGATCAGTCTAAGTTATTCTAAGGTAAGTTGTTCATAAAGCTATAGATACTATAAGAAAAATTTTTTAGTTTCAAATTTTATTTTAGAAACAATTTAAGTAATATAAAAATTTCTTTTTTTTAACAAATCTAAATTTTAAAAAAATTTCATCTTATACCATCATGTGGTTTAATGATGAAAACTGATTTGTAAAGATTATTTGTTTTTTAACGTAATTCATCTCACATAATTTTCATAGTATTTAAAAACTTTGTGCCTTGAAAAAAAAAAAAAAAAAAAAAAACCAATCAGAAATGATAGACAAAAAAATTTTCTCATGCAAACATTTAAAACTTTGTTAGAAATTCATCACAACAGACTTCATCACGATAGACTTCATCATACTTTAAAACAGACTTTGCAAGAAATCTAGCGCATAAATAGAAATACTCTAAAGTGACAACGAATGTCAACATTTTAAACAGTCAATAAAGACAAATAATTTTAAATTACAAAAGTTACTGAAGTGCTGACCTGTCAAAATGTTCATATTAATTTATAAAATTGCAATTTAAATAGAAACAGAAACTAAAGGAACAGTAGAAACAATATTGTTATAATTACTTGAGCTTTAATACTATTATTATTATTTTTTTTTGTAGTAAATTTATTAGCAGAAGATAAATATATATATTTACTTACATATTTGTAAGAAAAATAACAATTAGTTTTCTTGTCATCTTTTAAAACACTGTTGAGTTTTAAATACAAAATGAATTGTTTACTTTTGTTTGTCCTTTTATTTTTTTATTGCGCCTTCTTTTCACCTGAGTGTAAATAAATTTACCACCATTTCAAAAGCAACAGCTTATTTCGTATCACAATAGCTTTCAGCATCAAAACCTTCATCTGCTTTGTTGCGCTCCTGTGCAAGTTTACCAAAACCACCTCTTCCAGGATCATAGTCATTTCTATATTCATCTCGCACTTGGCCTCCACTTCGTCCCCTGCCATACTGACGACCTTCTTCAAAACCTGCATCCCAATCACCACGAACAATGCGGTCTTCAAGCCTTGTACCATTAATATATCGTATAGCATTTTCAGCACCCTCTCGAAAATAATATTCTACAAAACAAAATCCACATGGCGTTTTTTTAACTCTATCTAGTCCCATTATTATACGCTTGATATCACCGCTTTTAGAAAAAAGTTCATAAATTTGTTCTTCTGATGTATAGAATGAGAGATTTCCAACATATAGAGTTGTACTTATTTCTAGTTTTCTCTCTAATTCAGCACGAGTCCCTTTAAAGTGTTGATCTCTATAAGCACTAAGACCAGCTGCCATTATTTTTCCTAAAAAAAAAAAAGGTGTATATATATATATATATATATATATATATATATATATTTGATAAAACAAGTTTCAATTTTCCTTCAGCAACCTTGTAATACCTTGTAATAATTTGAGTTTTTACTATCTTACTTTTGGCTGAAACTTGATTATGATGCCACCCAAAATTTTACAAGTATGGATCTTAAAATCTCTGCTAGTAAAAGTTCTGCAATAACAATTTAAAAAATTTCTTTTAACAGTGATGAAACTCCTAATAGCGTGGTAAAGTAACTAAAAAAAAGTTGTCTGGCCCTTGGATTGGAAGTCCTATAAGCTCACCTGTACATTAAAAATACCCTACTTCCTTATTGGTGTTGTAGATTTTATAGAAATTGCAGCTTTAAGAACAACAACTGTACCAACTGAGCTTTACAGTAATCAGTTTAATTCTGCCCAAATGTATTATGTAAATAAGCTCAGAAAAAATAAGATATAAAATTAAGAGGAAGTTTAACTTAACTTTTAAATGACAATAAATTGTTGCTAAAATAAGTTATTATGCAAGGTATTTTGCATAAATTATCATGAAAACTTTGTGCATTAAGTTGTTTTTATGCAAATCTATTTTCTGTTATTTTTATGCAACATTAAGTTGTTTTTATGCAACTAAGTGCATAAATTAACTATTATTTATAATGCTAATTTAGTCCATAAGACATTATGCAAAACTAAATTATTAAATGCAAAGCAAAAAGATTTTTCTACTGATAACGCATTTTATTTTAAAGATTTTTCTAATAACTACAAATTTCTCATAGGTATGTGAAATGAGGTTTCTTAGTTTATGAAAACATATTTTCTATGTGGATTGTTTTATGTGTGAAATATTACAGGTTTAAAAAATTTTTTTCAATAAAATTATGGAAAGTGAGGAATTAAAAATATTTCTTTAAAAAAAGATTTATTACTGAAAATAATAACTTCTTAAAACCATATTTTATACAAATTCAAACTTCAATCACATAGAACTTTTTACAATTTCCAATATTTGTTTAATAGGACAGACACTTTATTTATTATTATCATTTCTTTTTCTTTTTAACAGACATTGCTAACACAAATACCTTGCATTAGTATAATTTCTTAAAATAAATATTGTAACAAAAAACTTAAATGAACAAAACCACAAAAAAATCATAAAAAAACACATTCAATACAAAAAGTAAAATCTATAGAGTACTAAAAATAATGGTTAATCAAATTACTTTAATTTACTTTGAGCAAAGCATGTAATTTTTTTTTTTTTTTTTTTTTTTTTTTTTTTAATTTTATCTCACCCAGCAAAAAATTACACTTCAAATTTGAGAACATACAATAAGTTATTGAAAGAGTGATTGTTATTAATATTTGTTAACAATTACAGCCATGCAGATACTTTCATATATTTTAGATGTAAGAAGCTAAACTAACTAATTAAAACACAAAGAACACAAAATTAGCTTTAAAGATACAAAAAATAAAAAGCTCCAAAAATATATTAAAATAATATGAAAATAAAGATGATATATATACAACTGAATATATATTTTAAAGTTGAAAAAAAGTCACACCTTGCTATATTTATACCCATTACTTACATGGTTCAGTAAAACAACAAGAATTCTTGAAAAAAACAAAACATTCTTACTGCAAGAGCAAAGAATGAAAAACGAATTGCTTTTTATATCCATAGTGAAATAATTGAAAATCAATGAAAAAATACTCAATACATTTTTACAATACCCGCAAGCACCTCTGTTTATATGGCCATATCATACAAAATGTTTTCACTTGCAAAACATCATGCTAAAATATTATAAAGAACTGGATTCATAAAACTTTGAAACCCAACCATTCAAGTTATAGGTGGTATTAGGCAAACCTTCCTTTGCTGTTTTGAACAAGTAATTGTAACAAAAATTAATAATAGATAAATAACAAATAATTCATGATCCAGGCTCAACTGTAAAATACAACGCTTCTTGCAACACTGGATAAATAAGCTTCACATGTTCAGCTCCCCGAATGTTTAGTTTATTCATTGAATAATAATGGATCATTTCTGGAATTGTGTCATAAGGCTTGCTATTCATCCCTAAAATGTACTTTCCATTTTGGCATGAAATCTTTAGATGCATTGTTTCACCTTTGTTCCTTAAAAACAAAATAAACAAATAAGTAACTTGTTACCCTGTTGTTCCTGTGTTATAAACCAATAAAACTCCGGTTTATAGTTCCAAAAACAAAGTTTATTTTATTTTCTTTGTCAAAAACAACAAGATTCTCCACGCAAAAAATCTTTCGCTATTGAAATTGTTGATATTGAGACTTACATTTAAACAAGTTTATCACTTACATTTGCCACCAAAATTCATTTCAAATTTATTATTTAAGATGTCCTGTGTCCTAGCATCTTAAGTTTTTAATTATCATGTCCTTAATGATAGTGATAAGTAATTGGCCGAAAATAATAATCTGTAAATGTTAAGTCCTGTGTCTAAACATATTGGCAAAGTCTTTAATTTGAATAACTAGTAACTAGTGAATAACTAATTAGAATCGGTTGAAGTAAAACACAGAAAATGAGTAAAAATTATCAATGATTAAAATTTTGTTTACATAACAATAGTAGTGACAGTAAAAAACATCTTTTTAAACAATATGCTTACCATTCTGTATGAATATAAACATTCGCACATAAAAGTGATTTACATTTTTATGAGAATTTCAATTGTTTTCTAAAAATTATGAATCTTTAACATTTACAGATTATTATTTTTGGCCAATTACTTATCACTCTCATTAAGGACATGATAATTAAAGAGTTAACAGGTCATGTCGCAGAACAATAGGTTACATCAACAAAACTATGTTTTTTTAATGAATCTTATGATTGAATTTTATTGAAAAATTGGGTAATTCTTCTTTTATTTCATCTTTATAGTCTTATTTTTTAAAGATATATTCATTTAATTTATATTTCAATCATTTTAAATGGTGAGAAAAAATATGCTTATCACCTTTTAAACGTAGTGTTTTTTGTTTTCTTTATTTGATTGCACATATAAAGTATATTCACATAATAGTATAATAACCTGATTGATAGAGAGTAGTTTAACTTAGAGCTTTCACTGTCTCTGATCAGGTAACTACAATCAGGCATTGATTTTAGAAGAGCTTCTGCCTCATCTCTTCGGAGAGCTCCATGAAACCATCTAAAGTAAATGATTTTGAATTTAAAAAAAAAAAAGATTTTCTATGTTAAAAATACCAAAAAAAATAGCTGAACAAAGCTGAAAACAATACCAAAGTTTAAAAATACATAAAAACAATACAATTTTGTTAACAATTTTTAGTATATCATCTGCTTCCATGTCGCTAACCTTCTACTAGATTCCTACCTTGATTCAAATTAATTGTCCTGTCATTCAATGTCACAACAAATGCTGATTACAAAAAATATTACAAAGTAGCAAATAAAATCAAGACTTTAATTCTTACTAAAATGAACTTTTAGTTTAAGTAATTCATGCAACATTCAAGAATAAGAAAATTATATTTTGAAAACCTACCCTTGATTTTTAAGTGGTATTGTTGGATCAATTTCATAATCCTTTGACAAATGAGGTGGTTCTTCTGTTTTAGGTATAGCTACAACATCTTTGTTTGCTGTGGATCGGGCAGGTTTTTGAACTGGATTAGCAACAGATACAGTATTTGGTACAGCAATAGATGAATTTCTTGCAGCTGGAACTGGCTTTTTAGGAGGTTGACTTGTACTTAATGTGGATTTTAATACTGGAGCTGTATCTACGCCTATTGAAAATCGTTTCTCAAAATCAGCTTCTAAGTTTTTCACTTTCCATTCCCATGGGGCATCATAATCACTCTTAGCTGTAGCTATAGAAGCAGAAGCAGGTTTTTTGGGTACAGCCGATGTATTTGGAGCAGGTTGAGGTGATGAATTTTTTAAATTTCTATTAAAAAAATAAATAAGTTATTGAAGCAATCTTCCCATTTTTTCACCAAAAGAATTATTGTGTCAATTTTTTTTTGTCTAAAAATTAATTAAATAACACCAAAGACTCTAAGGATTATTTCCAAATTCTGGTCTATGTATTAAAAAAAAAAAAAGATTTATAAAAAACTTAAAATTTCATGCCTATTCACAATCATGAGGTATGAAACCCCTGAAAATGTTTAACAATCAAAAATAAAAATGATCAAACCCATTTTTGAGCTTTGGCTCAACTCCTATAATTACACGCTCTTCATAAGGCATATCATAAACCTCTCCATCTTCTTCATCAGAGGTTGAGTGATGTTTTGCACTATCCATAACTGTCTGTTTATTTTTATCATACGGTTCTGAATATGTGTCATCATATTCATCAAAGCATTTTGAAATAGATAATTTTTTTGAGTCCCAAGGATCACTATAATCATCTTTTTTCTTAGTATTAACATTGTTAAGAGTAGAACTTTTTTGAGGATCATTTTTAGAACTAGGTTTATTTGAACGAGTATCCCATGGATCTTCATACGCATCAGATGAGTTTAATGATTTGGATTTAGATTCCATACTTTCTTCATCAAAACTTTTTACATTTTTTATTGTTTTAGTAGTTTTTAAATCGGCAAGATCATCAATGTCTTGGTTACCATTTTTTAAAGTAGGAACTTTCATGGCATCAAAAGGGTCTTCATAGGTATCATTTAACTTTGATGGAGATTTAATTTGCTCATTGCTACTACTCTCTTTACTGTCCCACGGGTCTTGATATTCTTCTTTCTTCAGCTTGAGTAAAAAATAAAAAAAAAAGGAATTTTAGAAGTATTGGGTCTAATAAACACTAAAAGTGTTGTTTTTCTAAAAAAACTTAAGCAGCTAAGTGCTTAAATGATGTTGATTGATAGAAAAAATTTCATGACATTATTAAATGACAATTAGCTTTACTTTTCTGCTTTTGTCAACAAATCCACTAAACTTGATTAAAAAAATTCATTAGCAGCATAGTGTGTTTTAATTTTGTTTACAATGATCATCTAGATTGGATTATATGTGCTCTTTGGGCAAACAAAGACTATTTATCTAAGATTGAATGTATTTCCTTAGAAGTAACTAAATGTTTGTATTTTTGTGTGTTGTGTATGTTTACATACATACATACATACATACATACATACATACATACATACATACATACATACATACATACATACATACATACATACATACATACATACATACATACATACATACATACATTAGCAGATATTGCAATTAGCAGATATTGCAATTAAGAAAATGAAGACATATGTAGTCTTTGAGTGATGATTTGATTGGACTTACGTTACTTTTTGACTTTGTCCCAAATTGTAAGAAAGAGATAATGATTGCTGCTCTGAATATACAACTGATCTCAGAAGAGTTGATTCAAAACTTATTGCACACTTTCAAGAAAAGACTTTGTCAGATTTTGAAACTCATTGCACTTAAAGTTGATACAGTTTTTCTTACTTATATTCCAACTACATGGAGTTTCTATGCTGAGCATGCTGCTAAGTTAGCCACAGACTTCGATAACATTCTGACACTTAATGAAGCTAAACAGCAGTTTTTATCTAGAACTGTTGAACATCACAGAAATCTTATGGCCATTCTGTTAAAAAAACTTCAAAACAGAATAAAAAATGATCATTCATTTCTCTTGTAAATACTCTGAAAAAAGTTGTACGGCACTTAAGTATATTGAAATATTTGTATTCAATTAAACTCATGTGAAGTTTAATAAGATTTTATTTTGTAAAATCAAGTAAGCCCATGAATATAAAAATCAAGTTATGAGAGTGTTTTCTCAGGATAACCAATTAATATAATTGTCAAATTAGGAGAATGATTCTTTTGGATAATTAAAAAAGTGATGTTGCAAACTTTTTCACATATAAGTCTTTACTTAATATTTTAATTAAAGAAATAAAAGCTTCACACAGAAAAACACAACAATGTCAGAGAGTAATAAGAAATGGAAGCATAATATAAAAAACATTTGTTTAATCATTTTTTTACTTTTGATTTCAATACATATTTAATATGTATTTAAAAATTATAAACCTATTTTCTAATCAATATTTTATAAATTTATTGTCAAAACTTTTAAACATCCCTCGATTTTTCTGACTTAGATTTTTAATATACTTCATTTGTCAAATTATGTTTAAATCTTTGTCACATGTTTAAAAAAAAATACAATAAGTTTTACATAAACTTTTAAAAACTTAAGAATAGTTCACACTATTTAAGAAAGATTTATATTGTAAACTATTCTTGTGTAGTGATAAATTTTTGAGTGAATAAGTTAACAAAATTAAATGCTTGGTTGGTTAAAATTCATACAATCACACGTATACACACAGGCAGTTGGTCACTTATGCAAGCAACAAAAACTAATGTTCTGAAAAGAAATGCTATTTTAGTAAGATTAGAAAATTACCGTCAGTTTTTTCGTTGATAAAGGTGAACTTGAAGTGGCCGGACGAGGAGGTGGATAATTTGGAATCAATTGCCTAGTGCCAGCCAGACCTGGAGGTTGGGTAGAACACGATTCAGTGGGATCCACATACCCTTCATCTTCATCTGATGTATTGCTTCCAGCTGTGTCAGTAGTGGGTTTTTTTGTAGGTTTTTTGCCACCAAATCTAAATAATTTTCCCAAATTTCCAGCCATACTGAGATCAATACTTTTATTTTAGATTAGAGCAGTGCTACTTTTCATGAAAATGTTTTTTGTTGTATAATTATTGGTTTTTTTTTTGTTTTGTTTTTTTTGTTTTTTTTTTTTTTACAACTCCACCATTTTGGATAAGTGCTTCTAGAGATGTGGAGCTGATGGTTACATATTATTTTATTACTTCGGATACCCCTCCGGCTTAGATGTATTTCCTTAAATTCAACCAGTCATCAAATTCAGTTTAAATGATATTCTCTTCGCTTCAATAAAAAATCTGAAACTCCATAATTTTTTTTTAAACGAAATTATTTAATTATTAGATCTTTTTTTTGGTTTTTCCTTTGCAAATTATTTTTGCTTCGTCGCTTTTCTAGCATCAAATTTAGATTTATTTAGGCAATATTGAAGAAATGTAGTAAAAAAATAACTAGTGATTAAAAATCTTATTCAGTTTTATTTATACAATTTTTATAATCCTCTTTATAAATAAAGAAAAAAGAATTTAGGTCGCACAAACATTATCTTATATTTATTTTTTTGGTAGACAAATATTCGTCTACCAATTTAAAAAGATATAACTACAGAAGCCTAATATATAGATGGAGCCCAGCTGCTTTTATCATCGCTGAAACTATCATGGTAGTTTGATTGCCCGATAGTTATAACCGATCTACTGTTATCATTACCGCGTCACACACCATCATTTTACGAGCAAAGTAATTTTTTAGAAGTTAATTTGCTGCTATCTCTGCTTCTTTCTTTTTTGTCTTTCATTTTCTCTTCTCTCTTTTTGTTTCTCTTTTCTTCTCTCTTTTTGTTTCTCTTTTCTTCTGTCCAACTCTGTTTACCATTTTACAACCGTTGCACAGTGGGACGAAATCCCGATTTCGTGACCAAAATTCCCAAATTACATACACGAAGGTTTTCGAGGTCGCTGATTACGAATCTGAGGTCAGATTTAAAAAATTCAAAATGGATGCTCCAATATTGCTGCCAAAACTGTTCATACGTTGAAAATATGAAATCTAATGTAGTTTGGTTTTCGAGATCATTGCTTATGATTCAGGAGTTAAATTAGAGCAAAAACATTGTTAAATTATTTCCAAATTTACGCTATTAATAAAAAATTAGAAACTTGTAATTTTAGTTTTATTATTTTTTTTTAATTGGTAAAAGATTAAGTCTCATATATGTAAAAAAATTGTTTATTTAATCCTAGTAACAAAAACACGTATGTCATATTCATCAATGTTCGAATCATTCGATTCGGAATCTGATGTTGAACCACTTGTATCTAAATCGGAATCGTTCCTTGTCTCTTGTCTGGTGACTTCAGGTTGTTTTAACAATTGTAAAGCTTCTTGATGTAGAGATTTTGCCGGTCTCTGGGGCAATTTCCTGATGCTCGAGAGGGGTTGTTAACGTGACATCTTTAACAACTCGAGCAGCATGTACTTGACCAGAAGTCCTTAAACTCATTTGAGCAGCATATGCCAATTCTTCTGTAGAAAAAGTAGAACTTAGTTATTGAGTCTTTCGTCTCTTTGATCTATCACTAGATGAAGCAAAGGATTGCGAAGGTCGCCCACATGTTCCTTTTTTATTATCATTCTTCACAATCTTCTAATTTGTTGTGCATTCAGTATTGGATAATTTTGAAAATTGTACGGTGCCCTTCAATCATTGTTCTTTTTTTTTCAGAAAAAAATCTTCCCATCTTCCTGCTGCTCTCCATCTCAATCGTAAATTTGCAAATAACCGTGATAATGACATTTCATCCTCGCCTACTTGTATCAGATGTTCCGTTTTTTTGAAAATTGCATCTGTCAAAACATCAATGATGAATTTATATTCATTTTTAAAACTGTCTTTCACCTTAAAGAATATATCTTTTCTTGACAATTCCATATTTGAAGATTTGGAAGACTCTGTAAAAAAAACAGTTATAACGTCTGAGAGTTCTTTGAGGACTATTTTAAAAAATTTTGAGATTATCATAAAACGGAACGAGAAGTAACTTGTAAAGCATATATTTAAAATAATAAATTATTATATTAAAATGTAATTAGTGCCATTAAACAATGTTAATTCACTAATTTCCATGACCATTTTCAGACATTAATCTATGTTAATAGAATAATGTCGCACCACGCATTCCTCCATAAAAACTTGTCTCACTATTAAAATGGCACTCAATGGCAGCCAGTTTTTTTATATGTTATATTTAACACTATACACTATCAGTCCCTTGTCGAAAGAAGGTGGATAACCGCGGTTAAATTTTTAAAACGGCATTAGAAAATCGATTTCAGATAAAAAATTTACAATTTTTTATGTTTACTTGTCGCGCGATTTAAATATTAAAAAAATGAAATATATAGGGAAAAGGCGGTTCCAGGACATCGACCCCTTCCCATACTTAAGGATGCATAAAAAAATGGTGAACACTTCATATCATGTTCTTGGACAAAACCAATACTTAAGAGTCGTCTTTAAAAATCAAGAAGAAGTATAAAAATAATCATGTTATTTCTATACCAGTTCTTCAAGATGCCTGTTCTTCTTTATTGCCTTGTTTTGTAATGTCCGATGGCCAAGGTGTGAATTCCGTCTTCTAAGATGAATCTTTTGTCGTCGTTAGCGCTGAGTGCTACTTTGTTGATTTCTTCGGTGTAGACATCGTGATGACGTGATCGGAAGACGTTCATGGTGGTGAGTTTTTCTGTCTTGTTCATTAAGCAGTCGTAGTAGTCTTGATGAGTGATGTGATTTTTAACAATGCACTTCTTAACACCTTTGCATTTTTTATGTTCTTGATCATCTATTTCTTCAGGGATGTAGTAAGAGTAGAGTTTAGGTCGAAGACCAACAAACTGCGTGATTTGCTTTCCACCGGTTTCATCTTTGAACTTGCCAATGATCTTTTTATTTTCGCCTACTTTGAATCCAGCGTTTTGAATGGCGGGATGATCTTTAGGAAAGTCGCTCGTGTCAAATTTTTCAAGTACGTCATCAGCAATGTCTTGATAAAAATCATCTGTTTTGATTTCGTAAATGAGCGAGTCAGTGTCGGTCATGAGTAGTTTTGCACGATCGTCGTATTTAGGCTTGATGTAGTCATAGTGGTGTTCAAACATGAGTGTTTTGCTGATGTCAAGGATGCTCATTCCCAAGTAAACGGGTTTGTCGTAAGTGACTTGTGTTTTCTTCATATGAATTGCGATGAGTTTTTCATCAAAAATGGTGTACCGATCATATCGAGGGCTTTTGGATAATTTTAAGGCTTCTTTTTTAGTGGTGACCAGTTTAATATCGACATGCTTTAGAATATTCTCCATGGTTTTTCCAAACACGGAGTTGTTCATGAGTTTAAAGAATTCTTTTTCAAAGTCAATGTATTTTTTCATGAAGGGTTCTTCTTCAAAGGTGATTCCTCAATGAATTTTGGTGATGGCTAAACCCAATCGTTCATAGAGTTTTAGGTTTTCGTGATGAACGACGTATTTTTCTTTGTTGTTTAAATTGGGAACGAGCTTATCCACTTTTCCAATGGTTAGTCTTTCAGGAGCCAAAGGGTAGTTGTTGTGCAAATCGTGAAGCTCTTCAGGATAATCTAAATCAACTTCGAGAATGCAAGGCATGGATTTCCAATTTAAAAGTTCCTCTTCAGTCATCCATCTGAATTCTCTAACAGGAAGAGGTTTGCTCATGGCCCACCCATAAAGGTTATTAGCGTCTAAGTACTGAATGAATTTCGATGGTTGTGAAGGATCATAGTTTTTCATGTATTTGTTATTAGCGTTTCCAAGTCGGTTTGAGATCATGCATATTCCACCGCGTATCCCTCTTTGAACCATGAGAAGCATGTATGAGGTGTAATACCAAAGAGGGTCTAGACCGTAATTTTCTATGCAAGTGTCTCTGAAATTTTCAAAGACATCAGCTAAAATGAGCACGTCTGAGATGTTGTACAGCTCGTGATAATCTTTAAACGTTTTGCATCCAAATACGTTCCAAACGTTTTGCGCATGCGCGTAGTCTTCATCGCTGATGTGTTTTTCGTCTAGTTTAGAGTAAAAGGCTTCTTTGGGTGGCAATTGTGTTTCAGAGAATTTTTTAATGGAGTCCACCCATTCGTAAGGGTAAACACCTTTTCTTAATAGCAAATCTCGTTTTGCTCCGCTGTGGAATGAATTCAAGTTTTTGCACATGATGTCTCCTTTTTTAGATCTTCTATGAGCGCAATCTTCACAATTGTCTTTACATTTGCATTTTTTACCTTTCTTAACCATACAGTCCTTTTTGCATGTTTTTGGATCTAATTTTGAGCACTCCTCACACAAATCTTTAACAAGGTTGTCAGTTAAATCTTTTAAAGGGCTTGACATGAACCTGTAGCTGTCAACGAACCGTAAATCTCTATACACTATTTTTGGTTTACCTTTCTTATCAATAGAATCTCTCACTTTGATGCTTTTTGAGAAGCTGATGTATTTTTCTTCGTTATTAGGTATACAAGTGATCTTTCCTTTTTTTCCACCTAATCTCTTGATGAACAAATGGCTGTCATAGCCAGACAAGTTATGAAAGACAACGGGAATAAATTTTGGAATTTTATAATCCAAGTTGCATTTCTTATGAGCAGCACCACGGTACTTTCCAGTCAAATGGCAGTGATCCCATACTTTATCACCGTTAAGATCTTTTTTGCAAATATGACATTGGGTAGCAGCCTCAAAATTCTTTTTATCCTTATCAGTCTCTATTCTCTTATTTTTCCATTGTTTTTTGTAGTAAATCGCTATCGTTCCAAATCTTTATAAAGTTAGCTTCAAGCATGGTAACAAATTTTTGAGCAACGTCGTCATCATCACTTTCTGCTGTATACGTTTCAAGCTTTCCCTTGTAAATGGTTTCGTCGTAGCATTTGATATAATAGACGATGGAGCTTGGAACATGCTTTTGACATTTTTTGGTATATGACTCTATTATTATACTCAGTGTTGTCATCGATAGGTTTGATGAAACTTTCAAAGTCGGCATAGACGCAGTACGGAACTCTCATACTATTGTTGTAGTTTTTAAACTCAAGGGTCGACCCTTCTTTTGGAAGATCGATTCTCATAGGCGCGTTATCATAGCAGTATTCTCGATGTTTTTGAAGCTTTTCTTCTTGGTCATAGCCATGCATGCACCTTCTGCAAAAATATCTTTTATGTTGATGTTTTGATGTTGAAGAACGAGCAAACCGACTGAAATTTTTAATGAGGCAATAATGGTTGTTTTCTTCGTTTGAAATATACAACAAATCAACACAGTGCTTTCGATCATGAAATTTGGATATTTGCATAGGTTGAGGTTTATTCATTTCGTAGTGAAAGACGTTCACGCTGATGTCAGGATTATTTTTCTCAAACTTTTCGACTTGAGTCACCTTTAAAGGAAACTCCATCCCATCCCAATTCAGCTCTTCTGATTTTAGAACCAAGTCTTCATCAATTCGTTCGTTATGCGTATTTTTCATGTTAAGCGCTCTGGTGACAGACCATTTAAAGCATTGGTTGTCCTTGTTTACCATGTTGATGATCGCCTTTTTGTCTTTTAGCTCTTTAGACAGCTCAATATAGGAAGAACCCTTGAAAGGTTCATAATCGATAAATCTGATATCCATTCTTAAAATCTTTGACATGGTACAATTGGATCCCATCTTGTTGTAATTAGCGCTTCGCTCCAAGATTTTTTCTTCCATTTCGCTCATTAACTCTCTTACATCTGTACCCTCCAATATAATTTTCAAGTTGGATGAAAAGTGAGCCATCTGAGTAGTCTCTTCACCTGTTAAGATGCTTACGCGAGTCATTTCACAGATTAAAACAATTCTTACTCTGGTGTTTCTTTCTCCTTCCATGGTTTGAATGGCAGACTCTCTTACCAAATTAAAAAAGGATGCAAGGTCTTGATATCGAGAAGAAGGTGTGTAAGAAAATAGTCTAGCAGCACGCTCTGCTGAATGTTCAGTCATATTAAACTTTACTGTAAAAGGCTTTGACTCGGGATGTTTATACACTGTTTTTAATACAAGTGATTTGATAGACTTTATCTTTTCATTGATTTGATCCACTGATTCGTTTACCTTATTCTTGACTACTTCAGGAACGTAAGGATCTATCCATTCTTTAATATCATTAAACTTAGTTTTAACATAGGACGTCACACTTTTTGCAACTGCCGTCAGACTTGAAAAAAATGAAGGTCTTGGTGGAATGACTGGTTTTGGTGTCATGACAGGTGATGAATCTAAAACCGGCTCATCAAGGATGTGATTTGAAGCGATGACAGGTCTTTGAATATTAGGATTTTGCAAATGAATTGGTTTCGGAGCAATAGGAGGTTTTACCACAGGTCTTGGTGGAATGAACAATGGTTTAGGAGCAATGACAGGTTTCGGAGCAATGGGTGGTTTTATCGCTGCGGAAGGTTTGACAACAAACTGCACTTTTGTCGGCTTTATTGAAACTTTTGTCGGTTTTACAGAAACTTTTACAGGTGGTTGAACAAACCTAACCACTGTAGGGCTATCATTAACAGGCAAAGGTCTCGCCTCAGTCGTTCGTCGACGAGGAGCAGGACCATACCCAATGATGGGTCTTGTTGTTTTAACAGCCTCAACAAGCTCTTCCCTAGTCATTCTGGTATATCCTTTTATAGCTCTTTCTTTAGCATCCCTTCTTAATGATGCCATTGATACTTTTCGATCTTTCACAGTTTTACTTTCCATTTTTATTACGGAAAGATTTTTCTTTATACCACTTTCAATTTTTCGCTATTTAGCGGTAGTTTTTGCTTTTTGCTTTTTAGCATCAGTTTTATCACCCATTTTATTAATGGAAAGATTTTTTTCGATGCATTCAAGTTTTCGCTCTTTAGCAATTAATTCTGGTTTTGAAGAATAGATACTCATTTTTATCATACTAAGATTTTCTTTAAGTCAATTCAATTTTTTTAAATCTTGGCACACTTTCAGCATATTTTCTTCTTCGAAAAGTTTTTACCGTTTTTTTAATTCTCCCGTGAAAAGAATTAAAAAATTATTTGGAAAGACGTGAATACATATTTTTAATCTCTCTAATATGTTCAGTGATTTTACGACAATTATTACGTCCGCTAGCATTTAGTTTCCAATTTGTTCCTATCAGGAATTTATTACGCAGATCAATGTCTTCTTTTATATTTCTGATCACTTCTTCAAAAGGTGCTACTTCAACCATTTCTTTGAAAATGATTCGATGTTCCTTTGGAAGTTTTCTTATGTTTTTTAGAAATTTAAGCAAACTTTTTGATTTAGCCGTATCAGAAGTTGGCTCAAAGCTATCATCAAGGGCATTTAAAATATCATCCTTTTGCATGCTTTCCATCTTTTTATTTATGCCAAGAATTTTATTTAAGTCAATTTTTTAACATGACAAAAGTTAAAAAATCAATTTTGCTGCTTTTTACGTTTTTCTAGCTTTTCAGAATTTAAAAATTCAATCTTGATTCCATTATCCAGCTTTCCATCTCGACGCTCTAAAATTTTTTTTCCATCTCAACAAATTTTTCAAATACGATGTTGTATATCTCATTTTATTATAACAAGATTTTTTTTAAGTCAATTCAAAAAATCATGATTCTTTAGAATGTTCACCAATGACTGGTCTTGTGTTTTTTATTGCTTTCACAAGCTCGTCCTTTTTCATTTCCGAGTAACCCTTTATCGCATGGCTTTTACCTAATTCACGCAATTCTTTTAACGTTTTGCTATCCATTTTTATTCAGATTAAAAACTAATAAACAGCAGTCATGTTGGTTCCGTCTGAAACAAATTTAAGCAGTTTGTCAGAGATCACCACTGCAAAAATAACGGTATTTGCAATAGTTGAAGTTCGAAATTTAAGGTTTACCACTAATTCAGCTGTTTCCGACGCCACTCTTTCTTTTTGCTTGCTGATATCCACAAAGAACAACGGATATAATTTTATATATTCAAGCAAGCTTAACCCAGATTGACAAACAAGTTCATTTGTACCGTAATATTTTTTATCAAAAGAGAACGCATCTGAATAAGCCATAACCACTCTCTTTTCTCCAAAATTCAAGTCGTAATTGTAATTTGGATACTTTATTCCATTAACAGTCACGTAAAAATTGCTAACATCACAATGGTCGAATAGTGACGGATTAACTGTTTGACTGGAATTTCTGTTTGTCTGAAGTCCGAACAAGATAAATCTTGGAATGCTTTTGTCAGTGACTCTTCCAAGCGACCAGGTAAATTCTGTTTGACCGGCTGGAATAAGCTGTCTTTCACATTTGTTTGATTTATAAGCCACTTGAATGGGAATTTTTTGAGCTATTAAATTCATGAAATCAGTCTTTTTCGAAATATCCAATTCAACGCGAGGCATATAAAGTCTGAATTTTTTAAGGTTGATCATTCCTGCACTAACGCTCTCAGCTCTATAAATCGCATCATCACATTCTTTCTTTGTAAAGGTGATGGTATGTCTAAACCCATAAACAACTTTGTCATAGGTTTCGCAAAATCCAAAAATGTGTTTCAACGGAATTTTAAACGAAAAAGCTCCAACGGATGTAGTGTCTGCAAACAAGTGGTCTCGTCTAACATTGAATCCTGAATTTCCAACAAGATTTGACGTATCCATATACCACATTTGCTTTAATCCATCAGCAAACTGAAATCCATAAGGATATTTCATCAATCCAAGTATGGTGGTGGCTGGACCTGGATACATCACTCTTTCCACTTGCTCTCCCGACAAGTCATAAGTCACATCATTAAACAAATACATCAAAGCGTTGTTCACCAGTGCAATGTTGTCTTTAGCATCGTAAAAGGTTCCATCGCTCTTTTTCAACACTCCTTCAATAAGAATGTAAGCCTCTGATGGTACTGTTTGAATCGATTGACAGTCAGTCTCAAAAGTAATGGTGCCTGAAGAATTTAAATCGAGATTGGTTGGAAGATACTCAAAAAAATCAACTTTTTCAATACCAATATCATACTCTGGGTTCTCAGTAACTCTTTATCGCTCAGTACTTATCATTTTTTATATAATAAAAAAATTATTTAATTCATTTAAATGTCTCTTATCGCAAGCCATCGCAACTTTATAACAAGCCATCGCAACAGAATGCTATCTTCATGCTATTTTCATACCCTGTCCTATTTTCACCAGGTCTTGAATTCGAATCGCGTTCTTTTTAGACATTTTATTACTTTGAATAGATGAACCAGTCTTCAATTTCTCAATGGTCTCTTTACCTTTGTTAATAGCCACGTCTTTAGCAGCGGAGATGGCTGAAAGGGCTAACTCTGTCCCAGCAGATTTTGCAGCTGTAATCGCTTCTTGTCCAATTTTACTTGTAGCAGCATTTTTAAGCAAATTCACTGTTGCTTTTGACACACTTGACGCAGCTGCTCTTTTTATGAAATTTTTAATCATGTCCACAATACCACCTCCACCAACAACGTTCTTTTTCACATATCTTCTTTTGTTCACAATGAGCATTTTTTAAATAAAAACAATTTTTTAAATAATTTTATCAATAGTCCTCATTAACGATTTATATTCCTCTTTATTAATCTCTCCTTGTCTCAACAGCTCATCGCAAATAGCAACAGCCACATTTCTTGACTCTTTATTCCCAGCATGCCATGCAGCAATACTCAATTCAAGCTTTTCCACCAACGCATTAGGATCGCCTGGAAGAATAATGACACCACGACCTTTTTTACCTTTTTCAATACGCATCATTTTTTCCCAAATAGGAGCAATAAGTTGCTGATACTTTGATCTTCTTGATGATTTCGGTTTATGCGGTTGTGAATCAGATCTTATAGCATCACTATCCATTAAAATTTTTCATAATTTTGCAAATCTTCATCGGTATAGCTCTTTGGCATTGTTAATTCAGTCATCAGTTCCCAAAGACCTTTTGTTCCTTCATACCTTTCATCACCAACAATGATATCATTTCCATCTATTTCAACCTCCATTTTTCCAATGTACATTTTATCTCCAACTTTGTTCACTTCGAAAGGTCTTTTCTTTTTTTGATCGACTGACAGGCTTTTGATCATCTTTTCATTGCTCTCGATGATCGGCTTGAACAGCTTGCTCACATCAGCTTGAAAATTCGTATCTGAAATGTTGTCATTCACGCTGTTCTGATAAATTCTCTTTCGTCTGTCATTAATTTCTTTCACAATTTCATCCCTTTTATTCAGGTCTTGTATTTTAAAGAAAAACATCTTTTTAAAATACGTGGAAAAAAACATAAATTGGTTTTACGACTACGTTGATCCTTTCTTAAACATGTTATTGAACGTTTGAATCGCATCTTCTCTTCCTTTTTGGATCAAGTTTTCTTTAGTAACTTCATCTATTCCGTTTTTGGCTTTGACTCGTATTTCCTCCATCAAGGATTTAAATTTTTGAAGCTCACCAAGAATCAATTGAAACTCTGAATCGCTTATTTTCCCGTCCATCAACGCTTTGGAAATGTGCTCGCTGATCGTGTTCAATTTCGACTCGGCCAACACTTTGATCTTTTCATGTTTTTCCGCTTTCAATGCCATCTTTTTATTCACTTGCCCTCCGACAATGGATAAAAAACCCATGCCAATAGCCACACCTTCACATGCAATCGCTGCAGGACTGGCAATAATGGTTGATAAAAGACCAATTCCAGTCACACCCAATGCTATGCACAATCCCTGCATTGTATTATCCACATTAGAAATGATCCTAAACACACGATGATACTTTTTGCTCAGATGAACTCGCTTTGCTTTTTCACTCTCTATCTCTTTCTGAATTTCGCTTATTTTATGAAGACGGTAAACATGCCCTCCTTCTTCTATAGGAGCTGATGGAAGAACTGGATAAAGTTTTTCATTCAATATTTCCATTTTTATTAAGCGAAAAAAACTATTTTAAATCAATGTAACTAATCTTACAAAGTTTTTCTCCTTTTTTAACAATCACGTCCTGTTTGCTGTTACTATTCACGTCCATAATAACATCATCTACAGACTCTGAAATAATAACTTCGTTTTTTCTATAATTCAATTGATCAGTAATTTTATTCATTAATGTTATCACTGCAACACCTTTCTCCAAATTCAGCCCAATGGATAAAGCTATCATTGTATGTGAGAGAGCAGCAAATTTAATGTCTTTCTGGGCAAAAATCTCATACTGTTCGTTAACGTTGAAATAAGGTGGATGATCTAACGTTTTCGTAGACACAATAATGTTGTTTGGTCTTCTTTCCTCCAACTCTCTAACCCTCTCTTCCAAAGTTTTTAATTGCAAATCCAAACTGTGGACTTCTGCTGAGGCAACATTTCTAAAAAACTTGTGAGGAGCATGCATTTTACATATTAAAAATAAATTTTTAGATCATTTTTGCAAACTTAACAATTCATTATTATCTACCCATGAATTAAACGAGCCTGGATATCCCAACCATTTGACTAACAACTTGCTCTTGGTTTTGCGAATGATTTTTTCAATTCTGAATATGTCTTGATGTGTCTTTTGCATCTCCTGCTCGTAAAAGGTGCCTTGAATTTCTTCACCGTTAGCGTCAGAGATTTTATACGTGGGCGGATTCGTATACTGAACTTTCAACACGGTAAAAACCTCCTCTGTCCATCTCGGTGTATACCCCTTTTCAAAATGTGATTTCTTTTTAGTGATCCTCACTTTATCTCCAATGGAAAATTTAGGTTCTTGTCTTTCTGTTCCCACCTTTCCATTTAGATTCATCCAGACCTTATATTTATTCTTTTCATCGCTAGCTTCAACTGGAGTCATTTTAATGGAAGAGTGTTTTGTGTTGTTGTAATTTTTTACCATCTCATCCAAAACGTCAATGTATTTATTGGTGTTGTTAGCTGAAAAATATTTAAACATTTTCTCTTTCATTGTTCTATTCCATCGTTCAACAACAGAACTTTTTTCTTCATTTTCAGTGGAGTATAATTGCACACCTAGAGCTTTTACATGCTTGTTATAAAACTCTTTTCCTTTATCCACCCACAATTTGACACACTTTCTCTCCTCAAATATTTTGCTTAGAGCGTTAGCTACATCAACTCCAGTTTTACTCTTTAACGGAACAATCCATCCATACTTTGAAAACACATCGATCACCATGAGCAAGTATTTAATTCTGTTGTTGAATTTTGAAAACGACTGCATGTCAACCAAATCTGCAGCCCATATTTCATCTATGTCGTTCACAAACACTTTTCTTCTTCTGAAATGATGTATTACTGGTTTATGAAGCTCGTTTGCAAGTTGATCCGTCCATTTCAAATCACTCACACCAAATCCTTTTGTTGCTGAAGATGATCTATGAGAAGAAACAAACTTGCATTTGGTTATCCCACAAGAACCACAAGTTCCTTTCAACATATGTCTGTTGTTTTTTGTCATCTCCTTTTTCAAGTGAATGGTTTCAGTCTCTCTTTTGCATTTAACGCAGTACATTTTAACATATATAAAAAGGTTTATATAAAAATGGAAGTGATGAAATTGTCGTGTAAAATTGGAAAAACCAAAAGAAACAACAGCAAGCTTTTACCAAGAAGCATTCGAGGAATCATCGTTGGAAAATCTGGATATGGAAAAACAACGTTGCTGCTCAATTTACTTCTTAGACCGGGATGGCTCAATTACAACCGATTGTATGTCTTTGGCAAATCCCTTTTCCAACCCGAATACAAGATACTCAAAAGGTCCTTCGAAAATAAACTTCCTAAAAAGGATATTGTTGATTTGTTAACGGATGATGTACAAGACGAAATGGAAAAATTGAATTTAAACCCTGAAGATGTTATTGAGGAAATTTCAAAAAAATATTCCGACAATGATGATATGGAGTGTCAATTCTTTGAAACGGCTGATGATGTGCCTGAACCTGAATCCTTAGGCTCGACCAAAAACAATTTGATGATCTTTGACGATTTGCAATTAACCAATCAAAACAAGTGCGAAAAATATTACATCCGAGGAAGACACTCTAACGTCGACTGCTTTTACCTCGCTCAAAACTATTTTGAGATTCCAAGACATACCATCAGAGAAAATGCTAACTTTATTTGCCTCTTTAAACAAGACCAAAAAAGCGTTAATCACATTTATCAAGATCACGTTTCCTGCGATATGAAAATAGAAGAGTTTAAAACCTTTTGCAATCATTGCTGGAATGAACCTCACGGATTTGCCGTCATCGATCTCTCTTCTAAAAAGAACGAGGGAAAGTACCGAAGCGGATTTGACGATTTTTTATTTTTCTAAAACAATTTAAAAAATAATTCTTATTTAAAAAATGTCAGGTATAATCATCAATGTAGATGGAAAATCAAGTGTTATCACCACTGATTTTTTGGATAAAATCGTTTTTGACGAAGGAAAAAGTTATGAAATGGCTTTTCTCGGTCTTGAGACTTACAACAGCATTCCAAATGTAAGCAGTAAAAACAATTCTTTCAAATACAGCATGAACAATGGAGCTCATTGGGAGAACATTATCATTCCATCAGGAAGCTATGACATTAAAGACATCAATGAGTATTTGCAAAGGTCTATTTTAAACACAATAAAAACAGCTCAACGTGGAAGTTATATTATTGCAAATAAAATTAATTACTCTCCAAACAACCTTCAAATTGGAATCAATCTTAATACTTTAAAATCAACCATTAAACTTGGTTTGAATTATTTGATTGACTTTAACGTGGAGAATAGCATCTCTTCAGTTTTAGGGTTTACTAAAAGAAAATTAAATTCCAATTCCGAATACGAGTCGGATCATATCGTTAGAATTTCAAGCATTAACACCATCAGAATCGTTAACAACGTTATCGGATCATCCTATATTAATGGAACCCAATTAAATTGCATTTACTCCTTTTATCCAAATGTTAGTCCAGGCTTTAAAATTATCGAGAGACCAATGCATTTGATTTATCTTCCTGTTAAACTGTTTGAAATTTCAACAATGGTTACTCGCATCATTGATCAGAATGGAGATTTGGTTGATTTTCGTGGAGAGGATATTACAATACGATATCATATTCGAGAAGTGAAATAAATAATTTTTTAATACATAAAAAATGAGCAATTATCAAAATATCAAAATTAATATCTCGCAGAGCCAATCTGATAAAATTAAAAAAGCCATTCAAGACAAAACCAATGCTAGCATTAAGCTTTCTCATCAAGACTTGAACGGTAAACATGTTCTCGCTATCACTAATGCGCAATTGAACAAAATTAGAAAAGTGTATGAAGCTGGAAAAGGGGTTACTCTTAAATTGAGCAAAAGACAAATTGCATACAACTCGAAAGTCGAAGGTGGCTTCATTGGGGCTCTTTTACCGTTATTAGGAACTCTAGCCACAAAGGTTGTTCCTGCTCTTGCCACTGGTCTGCTTTCAGGTGTTGGAGCCTCTGCCGGCTCTGCTATGGTTGACGAAATCGCTGGGCGAGGTCTTTTTTACATGAGCAAAAATGGAAAAGGAATGAAGATAAAAACTGTAGGTGGAGGTGGATTGTTTATCACCCCATGGACTAAAAATGTTCACGGTGATGGACTCTTCATTAAAACTGGAAAAGGTTACAAACGTATTAGCACTGGTTTTGGTTTATTGCTCGGACCCAATTCACCCTTCTCAAACATCCCCTTTTTAGGCGCCATTCTCTGAAACTTCTTTCACCTTTTTTCAAAAACTTGGATAAACTTTTTAAGAAATTTAAAAAAATGATCGACTTTCAATGGATTGACGTAGAAGGAATTGTTTTACCTAATGAGGCTTTAACTAACTTTCAATTGATAAAGGCTGCTAAACAGTTAAAATTGAAAAACTTTCGAGGTGTTTTTGTGAGGGATGATTTACCAAAAAAGACAAGAAAAAAAGAATGTCGAATCGTAAATACGGGAGATTCAAGCACTGGTGGGTTTCATTGGGTGGTTGGTTTAAAGACGGTGATAAGAAATACAGTTTTGACTCTTATGCTCAACCTCCTCTTGTAGAGCTCATTGATTATTTAAAAAGTCCTATCTTTTACAACAGCGAAAGGGTTCAATTTGGTAACACTTCTTATTGTGGTCATTTGTGTCTTTACGTTTTAAAAAAATTGAATGAAGGGCTTGATTTTCAAGAAGTTATCAATACCTTGTGGTGAAATTTTTAAAGAATAAAGTTTTTTAAAAATAACAAACCATGGAGAATATTCTAAAACGAGTTGATGTTAGACTCGTCACCACGAAAAAAGATGCTCTAAAATTATCCAAAAGTCCACGATATGATCGAAACACCATTTTTGATGAAAACCTAATCGCGGTTCATATGAAAAGAACAAATGTCTACTACGACAAGCCTGTTTTCTTGGGAATGAGCATCCTGGACATCAGCAAAACACTCATGTTTAAGCATCATTACGACTACATGAAGCCTAAATACGGGGATAAGCTGAAATTGTTAATGACTGATACTGACTCGCTCTTTTACGAAATAGAAACGGAAGATTTTTATCAAGACATTGCCGCAGATGTGGAGAGCAAATTTGACACGAGCGAATTTAAAAAAGATCATCCTGCCATTCAAAACGTTAGATTCAAAGTGGGTTTGAATAAAAAAGTTATTGGAATGTTCAAGGACGAGGCTGCTGGCAAGCAAATTAAAGAGCTTGTTGGGCTTCGACCTAAACTCTACTCCTATGAGGTATTTAATGAAAAAGAAGAACACAAAAAATGCAAAGGCATTCAGAAATGCGTTGCTGAAAATCGCATCACTCACCAAGATTATAAAGACTGCTTAATGAACAAGACAGAAAAGCTCACAGCCATGAATGTTATCCGTTCCCATCTTCACGATGTCTACACTGAAGAAATCAACAAAGTAGCACTCAGTGCTAACGACGACAAAAGAATTATTAAAGATGATAAGATAAGCACATTAGCTCTTGGACACTACAAACTAAAACCTTGTTTTTAAATTTATGGATTATGATCAAGTCTTTAGTCCGGAATAAGACGCCATCTTGGAAAATTTTAAAGATTTGAACCTGACAAGATTTTTATTACTTCATTGTCGATTTTGGCGAGGTATCAACCTTAAGTATAGGAAAAGTATCAATGCGCCAGAATCGGCATTTCCTAGTAGTAATGAAAAGTAGCGATATATTCTGCATGCCTCCAGAAAGTGATTCCATTTTGCCGAATTCCAATTGAAATAGTTTCTTCAGTTTAACACCACTTTAAAACAGACAAGAACTTTTCGACGTGTCCACTTGTTTAGTGCGTACCGAACGGAGGTTAAATGTCAACTGATGTCCAGGCCAGCCCAGAGCAGGTATATACCTGCCCTGTTCGGAATTTTGTTCTAGGACTATCTGTAAACAAGATCTGAACGTAAAAAGACGAAAATACAAAACTCAAAAATTTGACTTTCGGCCACGAAATCGGGATTTGGTCCCACTGTGCGTTGTACAGTGACCCAGATTAAGTTAAAAGCGGCAAAAATTACGTCACTATTAGATAAATATACAGAAAACAAATATTATACATCAAAATTGGGATTTTATTTTGGAATTTAAAATTATTTGCACATACACTAAGTACCGTCCCAGCTAGCCAGCCCATAAGGTACCCGGGTGGGTCCCGGCCGGGCCGCAGGACGGGGCCTGTACGGGTAACCCAGACAGAGCCCGCCGGTTTTTGTCCGCGGGATCCAAACGGGACCCGTCCGGGATTCCAGCCAGAAATAGCAAATGGGACCCAGCCGGGACCCAGATGGTATTCAGCCGGGATAGCAAACAGAACCCACACGGAACCCATTTGGTATTCAGCTGGGATAACCCGCATGGATCCCACAATTATCCCAAGTATTATAGGTATAGTAATAATAGTAATAGTAATAGTAATAGTAATAATAATAATAATAATAATAATAATAATAATAATAATAATAATAATAATAATAATAATAATAATAATAATAATAATAATAATAATAATAATAATAATAATAATAATATTAATAATAACAATAACAATAATAAAAATAATAGTAATAATAATAATAATAATAATAATCATAATAATAATAATAATAATAATAATAGCAATAATAACAATAATAATAATAATAAAAATAAAATAATAATAGCAATAATTGTAATAATAATAATAATTATTATTATTATTGTTATAGTTATTATTGTTATTGTTATTATTGTTATTATTATTATTATTATCATTATTATTATTGTTATTATTACTATTATTATTATTATTATTATTATTATTATTATTATTATTATTATTATTATTATTATTATTATTATTATTATTATTATTATTATTATTATTATTATTATTATTATTATTATTATTATTATTATTATTATTATTATTATTATTATTATTATTATTATTACTATTATTATTATTATTATTATTATTATTATTATTATTATTATTATTATTATTATTATTATTATTACTGTTATTGTTATTATTATTATTATTATTATTATTATTATTGCTATTATTATTATTATTATTATTATTATTACTATTATTATTATTATTATTATTATTATTATTATTATTATTATTATTATTATTATTATTATTATTATTATTATTATTATTATTATTATTATTATTATTATTATTATTATTATTATTATTATTATTATTATTATTATTATTATTATTATTATTATTATTATTATTATTATTATTATTATTATTATTATTATTATTATTATTATTATTATTATTATTATCATTATTATTATTGTTGTTGTTGTTGTTGCTATTATCAGTTCTAAGAAGTGTTCTAGCATCTTTAGGCAAACTTAAATTTGATTCTTGCAAATTCTAAAGCAAATTATTTATAACACTATGAAATATGTTAAATGCAATCGTCCATTGCTTTAATTCATCTGATACACTTTCATTCACTTTTGTTATCCAATTGTTGCCATCAATATCATCACTGTCTAAATCATGATGCAAACAAGCTTTCCATTCGATGTTATCACTAGATTCTTCAAAACTAATGATGAGTTAGTAAAAGGTAAATTTATATTGTCATCCGACCAGCATTAATTTTTGGGACTTTTAGGAGAAGTGCAAGAGGGTAACAAAGTATTGTTGACAGTTGGACATGATTAAACACTAAAATATTATTCAACAACTCGGATTCATTGCATGATACTTCTTTCACAATTCTTGCTATTTCAGCAGCATTTTTTCTACATTTTGTTCTGTCTGAACTCATAGTAACTTATATCTTCGTAATTTTACAAAATGTTTTTCTGTTATTTAACAAAATCAATTAATTAACAAACAATAAATAGATAACAAATAATATAATTAAAGCATATGGGTAAAAAAATCTTATTAGGTAATAAATATTCCCCAATTACCAAAATAGTTTTATTATAAATTAAATGAAGATAGACTTTATAAATTATATGCGGTAAAAGTTATTAACTATGTATACGTTTCTTTCTCGCAGCGAACGCAACGTTTCAACTTTACATTTTCTCTTTTGATAAAAAACTCCCCCATCCACAAAAAATTCGCCTTCAATTTATACTTTACAAATCAACTCAAATACGTCCATAAAAATACCGCTCAAAGTATGTTTATAGGATTTTAAGGAAACTACACAATGTCCACTCTTTGTAATTGCTTTCGCGCGTAGTGTAATTACAGTATCTCAGACAACTCAAAACCAGTGTTTTCAACTTAATGTTTTAATCAATTTGCAAAAATCAACATAGAATTATCTATAAATAGTTATTGCAAACATAACCAAAACATCATAATGAAACTACAATACCTAAAATACTGTTAGTAAAAAATTATCTTCAAAAAGATTTTACTATAATCAAACAGTGAAAAAATTGTTCTTATCCGACAATCGTAATTTAAAAACGGATAACTTTAACAAAATATTTGAAAAATATATGCAAAAAAGTATATATCACTATTTGAAAAAGAAACAACTTTAAAGCGTAAAAGAAATATAATATTAACAAAATATCGCAAAAACTTTCACACAACAAAATAGCAATTTCAAACTTCACGCATGAGGTAAATTCTAATACTGTCAATATGTGGCGTTAACACCCGGGAAAACCGTACGGTTCCCGTCTGACTCCCGGTGCTATAACCCGGATAATAACCATACCAGATCCCCAGTTCAATACCGTACGGGACCCGTCTGTATAGGCTAGCTGGGATTTTACGGAAGGTTCAATTACTAACGATACTTGTTGTCTTTTTTTTAAATATTTTCGAATACAAAAAAATTTAATATGAAAAAGGGAACTTTTTTTTTTTACCTTTTACTATCAATAAATATATTAATTTACAATTTTTAAATACTTTAAAAATAAATTTACTCAGACAATAAAAATATTTATTTTCTGAGTAAATTTATTTTTACCACAAATAAGAATTCATAAAATTTTAGTAAAACAATTCTTATTTAACATTTTTCTTCCTTCAACTTTTCTGTCTGTGTCATTTCAATACTTTTGTTCTTGTATGATTATATTCTTCTACAAAAGTTTTCCTTTAACTCTTCTTCCCATTCTTAAAAATCTTCAATGCGAAAACTTTGCATTCTTCCTCTTAAACTATTGCACATCAGTTTTCCTAGTGCAATGTTAGAAAATGTATGTATCAAAAAATGTTGAATCACATCAAAAATATGTATAAAAAAAAAATGTTTCTAAAAAAAATGTCAACAAGAAAATCAGCAAATGAAAAACTGCATCTGATGTTTTTCTAGATGTCCATAGAGTTCCCCGTCACAAAACTGTTGATAAGAGATTGATCCAAGCTAGAGAACTATCAATTTTATTTCTATAATGCTTCCCATAAAATAAGTCAGACTTTTCCAGAGAAGAGCGTTAAAAAGAACTTGTATGAACTTGAAACGAAAAAAAATTAATTTATTCCAACCAAATTTCACAAAAAAAAAAAAGAGAGGTTTTATCAATTTAAGGGATGGGGGGAGGGGATACAACATTTAGTTGTCTACTTGTATAGATTGCAGAAAACCAAGTTAGAATTGCTCTTTATTGATGGGAACTTGTGAAAAAACTCGGATTTAACAGAAATTGGATGAGACAAATTCAATGGAGTATTTTGAGTTCAAAGCTAAACGTTATGGATACTTCTCATTCATTTTTTTTTAAAAGTTAAACGATATTGATAATTTTCATTTACTCAAAAAGTTAGTCCATTTTTTTGTTTTAATTAAAATTATTCTGATGAAATTGGTCATAAAAATTTCTTTTGATTTTGCATTTTTGCAATTAAAATCATTTTTGCAATTACAATTTCATCCGAAAAAAAAGGAAATATTACAGCAAAAATTAGAAACAATAGAATATTATGCTTAAATTATGCATAAATACAAAGAAGTTTTTTGAAAGAAGAAAAACCAAAAACATACGTTATTAAAATACTTTTTAAAAAAATCTGAAAATAACAGTTTTTATTTAGGCTTTCGCCCAACAAGAAACTTAAAAAGAAAATTTCACACATTTTGTGTCTTAAATTAAATATATGTTAATTTTATATTATAAAAACATTACACCAAATATTTTTTGGATATTTTGGATATTCTATTAGGCCGTTGTAAATTTTTTTTAAATAAGAAGACATTTTTATTATTTGAATTTGATTTGTAAATTTTTACTTTTATTTTTAAAATTTTGGAAGTTGTATTTAAATTTTTAAAAATTGTGTTTTGCATTTGAAAAATTGTTGTTCTCATTTTTGGTGGTTCTTCATTTTTGGTGGTTTGAAAGATAATTTTTTATATGGAATACAAAGTTCAATCTATAGCTTTGCGTAACAAGCTGTAGCAGTTTTTTGTATTCACTTTACGCGCTCAGTCGACGAAACACGTTTTAACGAATTTTAGGACGGAGGGCAAGAGGGGTGTATTGATTACAGGTCCATTTTATATTTGAAATTTATTCACTTAGTAGTTTTAATTAGTAGTAAAAAAAAAAGTTATACATTATTAATTAAATTGAGTTGGTGGTTGCTTTAGTATTGTTAGTTGAATTATTTTTTAGTGTTTATAGGTACGGTAAAAGAAAATTATATGGTGCTTTTGACCAAATCAGCGGAGGAATAGAGATCTGAATTGTGGTGTAGGTTTAAGAAATAAAGTAATTACTAATTTTTCAAATGGTTTCCAAAATATTTTGTACATTGTTTTTAATACTCTTATAGAAATGTTATATAGAAATAAAGCTTACATTAATTCATAAAAGCTATAATTTTTTTTTTCATATATATATGCACAAAGCCATTTTTTAAATTATTTAAATTTGTGTGGGTATGTGTATGCACAAATCCTTTTTTTGAAATTTTTTAACTTTTATGTAAATTTTTTGTATAGAAATTAAAGAATTATGTAGAATTATATAGTATGAAATTTTTCAATAGGACTTCAAGAAATAAGAAGTATAAGTTGTAGCATGTTTTTCTAATAGAATTTATTACAGAATAAAATGAGGATTTATTTTCAAATCATAATTTTTGTAGTTTTTAAAAATAGAGATCTTGAGTGGGAATGAAATGGGGTTTATTATTTTCATTATCTTCTTTTATTTTAATCTTTTTTTTTTTTATTTGCTTAGTTTTTTTTCATTTGAATGCCCTCATTTGATATACATAAATTTGTCTTTTCACTTTTAGTCTTAATTTGTCTTTTAAACTTCTAGTGTTTTATGAGAATCATGCTTTGTATGAATTATTTAAGAAATACTCTTAAATGTGCTCAAAGAAACATTTCCACATTCAAATTCCTGGATATTAAAGAAATGGCTCAAGGTTACAATCTTGTTCAGATGGAGAAAAAACCTGTCAACAGTTTAAACATAGAGCTATGCAATGAAATCATTCAAGCCTTAAATGAGTTTGAAAGTAATAAAAATTGTCGGGGTATTATATTTACATCAAAGCTGCCTGTTTTTAGTGCTGGACTTGATCTTCTAGAAATGTATAAACCAAATCCTACTAATTTAGTTGCTTTCTGGAAGTCAGTTCAAGAAATGTATCTGAAGATATTTTCTTCACCTCTAATTGTATTTTCAGCTATTAATGGTGCATGTCCTGCTGGTGGATGCATGATTGCCTTTGGTAGTGACTACCGTGTAATGGCAAATGGAAACCAAACAATTGGGCTTAATGAAACTTTGTTAGGTTTGTCTGCTCCACTTTGGTTAGCTGAGTCACTAAAATTACTTGTGGGTCATCGTGAAGCTGAAAAAATGTTGAGTTTGGGAATTCTCAGCACACCTATGGAAGCTTTAAAACAAGGGATTGTTGACCAAGTTGTTCCTGCAGAGCAACTTTTAATATGCTGCACTACAGAAATGGAAAAGTGGTTAAAGATTCCTGATGTTGGTCGAATTCAGACCAAAAAGAATATTAGAAAACATCATATAGAACAATTTAATAGTTATAGAGACCAAGATTTAGACTTATTTTTAAAAGGAATTCAACAAGAAAATGTCCAAAAGTTATTAGGTTTTTACATTGAGAAACTTAAGAACAAGAATTAACATTTTTAAAAAAAGTTTGGTTTTGTTATTTTTTAAATATTTTTTAAGAATTATTTTAGGTTTAATTAGAATGAAAGCAGTTTTAATTGAAATATATGAAGGTAGTTGTACATTCTGAGAGTGCTTATAAAAACATGTATACATTATGATAAAGTTACCTTGGGAGTTTGGTAGTTTTTATTTTAAACTTCTTCAGAAACCAGCTGTAAAGATTTTCTTATTTTAGTCAAAAGTCTGCACCATTAGTAAGAAAATAGTATCAAACTAGCTCTTTTTTTTTTTCAATTGTTTTGTTATTGCATAGGAGAAGTATGTCTGTCAACTATGCTGCTGGACTGAGCAACTTTCCCCATATACATAAAGGAAACTTAGGACTTCCAGAGGTAAATCCAAAAATTATTGAAAATTTTTTACTTGTTTAAGCATATCTTTTAATTTAAATTTTCCTGAGTTTTATTTAAACATTACTTTAATTTTTTTTTTTTTTTTTTTTTTTTGGCTTCAGTAATAAGACACTGGATCTCTGATTTCCTTTTTTCATTCCCATTTTTTGTCCATGAAATAAAAATTAGATGTAGTAGTTTTTTTGTGTTAGAAATTTGAAAAATGCCATGTAATAATGTTTTTGTTATTGCATAGGAATAATTACTCTTTTTGCATTATTGTTAATATAGTTGTATATCAAAAATGACATAACTTAGGAGTCAATTTTTTTCATGATTTATACATAAGGTATATAATTTATTGGGCTCTACTAATGAGACGAAAATTAACTAAATCAATTTTTATGGTTACATGTGTTAGAAGACTTCAAGGTTACATCTTCATAAACCATATTTATAGGAAACTATATATTTATAGGAATGTATTTATAAATTTATAGGAAACTATCCCAGAGTAAACTGTGCATGTTTTCATGAGTAATAGCTCAAATGTACATTTGAGCTTTACTCTATATATTGATAATAGCTGTATTCTGCATTAAAGCTTTAATTGTGTGTAAACATAGATAATGTAAACATAAACTTACAAACAATAAATCGATATTTATAAATTTTAATCAAATTTTTTCCAAGATTTTCGATTCACCTGATGCACTCCAAAAAGGTATCGATCAACTTGTTTTACTTATAAAGCAGTCAAAACATATAGTTGTACACACTGGTGCTGGAATAAGTACATCTGCTGGTATCCCTGATTTTCGCGGACCAAATGGTGTATGGACACTAGAAGCAATAGGAAAAGCACCTAAAGTTAATATTGGTAGGTCATTTGTTTTCAGTGTTTAGTGTATGTAAAAAAAAAAAAAAAAAAAAATTTAACACTAAATTGGTAAAGTAAATATTTTCCAATTCTGTAGATTTTGATGAAGCTAAACCCACCAAGACTCACATGTGTATTTTAGCTCTTCAGCAACATGGAATTGTCAAGTATGTAGTTAGTCAAAATATTGATGGTCTTCATCTTCGTTCTGGTCTTCCAAGGTATTAAATTTACTTTTTTTAAATTTAGAATTATTTAAAAACTGTATTCCAGTGACAGAATTTGAAAGCCTCTTTTGTCATAAACTGTGAACATTTTGAGTTGAACTTTTGTTTGTTTGCTTCTTAACAAAATAAGTTAATATGTCTAATAACAAGCAAACCAAATAAATACACCTAATAAAATGTGAAGCAAACTCTCCTTCCAATTTTATTTACTTCAACTTTTATTAGTTTTCTTATAAATTAGTTCAAAAAAATTTTACTCTATCTATTTTAGGTTTTAATTTGTTATTTAAAAAAAAATGGAAAGAGAATTTTAAATTTTTTATTTATTTATTAAAGAAAATTACACTTGCTTTTTAAAACAACTTATTCACCCCCAATCCAGTTGTTTCTTGCATCTAAAAAATTTAATTAGTTACTAAAAACTCGATAAATTTGACTCAAGTTTATGACATTATTTGATTTTTTTTTTTAAATCAAGTTTTTCGAGTTTTTCAATTTTATCATTTTTTTTTTTTATCTTTTCTTGTTAAGAAAAATTATTTTCCTACTTTTGAAAGTAGGAAAAGTAAAATTAATTACTCTTACAAGAATAATTAAATTCACAGCTGTAATTTTTTTCCAAACAATGACAAGAACAAATCTAAAAAATTTTAATTACTACTTAATTTGTTTTTAATCAATCAAATACTGACAAATTAAAGATTGGCAAAGCCAATATTCTCTTAGACATAAACAGGTTTTTCAACATTGTTTACATGAAAGTTTGTTTGTTTGCATGTACCTGTGTTGTCTGACCCAGGAAAAACTCTTTTTGATGCTAATGATGAGGCTAGGTTGCAAAGAAATTTCTGTGCAAGCTTTGCAAGAAGAGTGTAAGTGTTGGCCATCAGTCTCCACCATTCCAAGATATTTGTGTTTCTTAAAACTAAAACTTTATGTTGAATGTTGGATTGGCTAAGACAAAAATCCTGACAATCACCCATCACTGGAGTTCCCAGTTCACTGGAGTTCACCCCAGTTCACTGGAGTTCTTCTTTAACTTAAAGAACAGTCATTGTATTTTAATTTTTAATTTAACATTACACAATGATTGTTTTGAATTGTCATGATATTAACATGGTGTTAAGAAATTGTAGGCATTGTCTTAATAACATGACAGATTCAAAATGTTGGATTGATTGAGATTCTCAAAAAATTATTGTATTCGCTAAATAACTTGTTAGAATTTATGAACTTGTGTAGCTCTTTATGAATTTGTGTAACTTGATTGAAATATTTGAGTGAAAATGAAACTTGACGAACCTGAACTCAAATTATTTGAAAAATTTTACTGTTTGACAAATTTGTATTGAAAAACTTGAACAAAATTTTTAAACTTGAAAAAAATCGAACTCACCAAGTTTGACAAACTTGTATGTGCTTATTTGCATTTATCGCTTGTTGAAAGTTTTTAGTTTTTAAAATGTCTTTTATTTTAATATTCCTTTGCTGTACTCGCATTTGAGAGAACAATTAACTGAAGATCTGAGCTTACACATTATTCCTCAGTGATAAGTTTTATATGCCCTTCTTAAAAATGCTGTTTTAAATCCACTTTTTAAATTTTCCTATGAAAACAAGAGAATTATTTTTTGGTATTCTCTATATTGTTTCTTGGGTTAACTATGTAAAGTATGAAATTTCAGAAACACAAGTTGTTTTGGCAATATGCGCATGCTATTTAACATTTTTTCTCACTTGGTTGACATTTTTAAAATATTTTCCCACTTGGTTGACATTTTTAAAACATTTTTCCACTTGGTTGACATTTTTAAAAGATTGAAAAACTAATTTTTTATTGTTTTTAATGTTTTGCGTTTTAGAAATAATTTTTTTTGGTGTTTTTTCAAAAGCACTTTAATAAAGTAAAATGGTTTCCAGATTAATCAGTTCAGAATAAGACAGGAAAAACTAGTTTTGAATTAAATCAATTGTCATTATACCATCACATATTTCTACTTCCTCTGTTTAAACCAAATAACTGATTTTTATGTAGTTTTATTTTGTCCCCAACTAAGATACCAAAATAAAAGAGGAAAAAATGACCAAAGTTCTGTTCTGAAAATGAAATTTATCATGTTGATGTTTAGCAAATTTTTAAAATAATACTGTCTTACTTAGCTACTAAATTTTTTATAATATAAAAGTAGAAAAGGTTGTTTTTCTTAACATCCTATCATAGGACGGAGAAGGCAACATGTTAAGTTTACTTTTGAATTATTGCCCTATTGAATTATTCTTGCTAAGATTTAAAGTAATTTACTGCTAAAATTGAGATATAAAAATCTAAATTTTTGAAATCTGATCATTTTTTAATGTCTTATTATTCTTAAGTTTTTCTTGATCAGATCCCATTTATCTGAACTTCATGGCAATATGTTTGTTGAGAAATGTGAAAAATGCCACCATGAATATTATCGATGCACTCCTGTTAAAACTATGAAGGAGCAAAGGACTGGTAACTTGTGTCAGCAAAAAGGAAAACGTGGTTTGAGCAGTTGCAGGTAAACAATAAGACTTTTTGAATTTGAATGACATTAATTTGTTTCTTGCAAATTTATCTTGTTTTTGTAAACTTCATAACGTTATCATAATAGTTACCATAGTTACTTTTATAGTTAAATTATAATAATCGCCATGCTTTTTAAAATACTGTAATATATTTTAAAAATAATTTTTTAAATTTCTTGCCAAATTTTCTTTAACTTATTATAGAGGTAAACTTCGTGACACCATTTTGGATTGGGAGGCAAATTTGCCAGTCATTGACCTCCTCAAAGCAGAAAATGAATCAAGGTATTTATCATTAGAAAAAAAACTCTTAAATAAAGCTCTGGTTTGTTACAAGCAAGTTAATTAAATTATTTCAATTAAAAATTACAAAAACACATAACATATTGTTTTATTAGGAAAAGCGATTTGTCTTTGTGCTTGGGGACTACTTTGCAGATCGTTCCAAGCGGGAAAATTCCTCTGTTAACACTTAAGAACAATGGAAAAATGGTTATAGTAAATCTCCAAAAAACTAAATACGTATGTTGTTGTTATTGCTATATGTTCCGATGTGTTGACAGTATCTTAAAAAGAGTTGCGGGTTATATTTCTGTCGACCAAATTAATTTGTTAGCAGAGTTAAAGAAAATTGGCCTGTAATAGCGTTTTCATTACATCAAATAATGAAAAGGTTTATGCCTCTTTGTATCTAAAAGTTTATTTAATAATTTTTTGTTGACATGTGAAAAAGTTTGTTTTTTTTAGGATAAAAAAGCGAGCTTACTTATTCATTCCTACGTTGATGACGTGATGCAAGGAGTAATGAAAGGTCTGGGGCTCGAGATACCAGCCTTTGACATGAGTTTGTATTTGACAAATGTTACGCATTTTCCAGATGAAATTCTAAATAAGATAAAAGATAGTGATGAAAAAGAAGAAAAACAGATAATGTATGCAATTGAAAAAGTAAAGAAGAATGAAGATTTAGTCGATGACCAAAACTTAAAACTTAATAGAGGCAGCTGTTCTAAACAAGAAGAAAATGTAATTACTGTTAAGAAAAGGAAAAAAGAATAGAATGTTTACGGTAAACTTTCTGTGTAAAATAATGATGAATATTTATATTGTATATTAAGTAAATGTAAAATTTATCATAGGATTCTTCAGAACCTTTCTTTATAGTTTAAGCGCCATCTTTTATTTGTGGATCAAAAACAGATTGTCTTTGCTTGTTTTCTCTTTTTCTTAAGCGAGTCAATTCTTTCATTGCATCTTTTTCTTAAGCGAGTCAATTTTTTCATTACATCTTTCTAACTGTAAAAAGTGTTTCTATGCTAGTAAACCACAAGTTGAATGCTACGGCTTTAATTTGATAAAAACATTTTTAATATTAATGCACACTCTCGATTTTCTTTGCGTTTAATACTGACGTTTATTATTCAAACAGTTCTTTAATAAAGACAAGTTATTAAGTTTATTTACAACGCCATGACAGCAATTTTCATTTTTTTGCGTAAGCGTTGCACGCTAAAATATTCTATCATTTAGATCGTGATAGAGCAAGGATGAAGTGCATTTGTCAAATATGTTCATGCGGGTAAGGTTTTTTTTTTTATCATTCCATTTTTTAAATAATAAGACTTAAACGTAATAATATTTTGAAAAGCTGACCCATTATTTTTAGAAGGCATCGCTGTCCTCATTACATGCCTGTACATGGTCGTCAACAGCAAAAACAGCCGTGTTTATTTACCACAGAGTATTCTGAGGAGTTTATAAAAAACTCATCTAATACTCGTCAACTTGTTCCTAGACCTGCTGATCATCTACAGCCTGGGGGTGAACATGATCACAAAACTACTACGAATGAAACTTACGTTCCTCATCAAGTTAAGGGCCAAAGATTATTGCGCGTTAAAGATCAATTGCAAACACCGAATGAAGATATGCAGAAAGACTCAGAGTATAAATTAAAGTATCAAGGAATTGGAAGGGGTGAAACAGCGCATTATCAAAGCAAACATAATCGCAAAACACAGCTTTATGATAGTAATGGAGAGAAAATAGATCAGTCAGTAATGAAAAATGATTATAGTCCGCGAAAGAATTGGGAGCGACCTTTGACACTAAGACCTAGAGATGCCTATAAATCACCGGCTATGCCATTTGATTCTCGAACTACAAATCAAGAAGATTTTACACATCATAAAGATGCACAAAGATCTCGTATGATTAGGCGCTCTGACAATTCTTTACAAAGCGGTGATCCATTTAATGGTGACACTACCAATAGTGCAACTTACAAGAAATGGGATGTTCAAAGACAAAGATCCGGGAGACCTTCATCTAGTTTAAGACCACGCTCTGGTAAAGTTGACTATCACACAACAACAGATAGTTATTTTCAATTCGGTGAGGGAAATCAACGAACTAAAGGTACACGACCGAAGTCTAATCTTGGCCAAAGAGACGGGCAATTTGAGACTGATACTACCTATACCAAAAATTATGTTCAACATAATATGTTGGGAAGAGAGATGAAACAATATGCAACCAAATGGGAACCGCCTAAAATTCCTTTTGATAGTACCACAGAAACCGGTGATAATTACAGAGGGCATACTGCTCAGCCATCTCGTATAGCTAAAAAAAGAAGTAATCTTCGTGCAAATGCTGATCCTTTCGACTCTACAAGCTCTTACAAAGATGAGTTCGTTCATAAAAAGCTCACGGATTGTCCATCGGTGCAGATAGTAGGCAGTAATTTTGCTGGTTACAAAATCTACGATGATTACAACACAGGCCATAGGTTCTTAGCAAAGATCGAAAAAACTGAGCAAAGTATTAATAACATAAATCTTCGTGGGGGATCACCACCTCTTCCACCTATTCAGCAACAAGAATCGATGTCTTCTTGAGCTAATTTTTAAAAAAAGACTAGAAACTAATTTACTTTTAAAACTAACTATTATACTTATTAATGGTTATTTAACTGCAACTCACTTCAATGCATAATAAATTATTTATAATGCGTCACCTAATTTATGTTAAATTTGCATATTTTATTTATTAATAAGTTCATACTGAATGTATTGAATTTGAGATTCATCTACTTATTAGAGTGTTTCTAAGTTACTTTGCATACTTTATGAAAAGACACTATATATAATATACACCATAGACACTATGCTACAATATGTATAGTATAAATGTATATTTACACTATGCTACAATCTAGTAGTACTAGCAAATGATATACTTTGCTTAAGTATGTAAAATGCAAGCATACATCATAAACATGTATAACGTTTAAGCAGAAAACTTTTATGAAGCGATATTTTCAATCAACTTTCAGTGAATTTTACGTCTGAACGGAAATTTTGACGTTAGACATTTAAAATATTTTGATATATTGAAAGTTAATTAGCATTATGGTTCAATGAACATTTAATTTTTTTGACACTAAAAAATCAATATGAAATGGACAATAAGTTGAGGTGCAAAGACTTGAAAATATGCAATTGCATTTAAGACAAATTTAAAAAACTCGTGATCAGCTTTAGCAAAATAAAAACTTTAAAGAATTTTTTCGATATCTAAAATCTGAAGTTTCTTTAAAAAAAAAAAAAAAGGGATTCTGTTTTATGTTTATTGAAATTTTTATAAAAAACTTCTTTAATAAAAAGCTGTTATTTTATTTTAAATTGAACTGGAGTTGTTTAGCAACTTCAAGTACTATCATTATCTTTTTTGACAAATACCATGGGACCGAGATTGGTTTGGGCAGTAGAGATAAAGTAGAATCTCAAAAGTATAACACTTTAAGTTGGAACAGAGTGTTAGAGAGGAGTTTGAAAATGTTTAGACATCATTATATTAGTTCAGTAAAATGATAAATTTTCTAATTCTTTTATTTTTCATTTTGTAAACATTTTTGGTACCTGATTGAATCGAACGCTTCTGTTAGACTATTGTTTTTAGTTAAAGGAATTTTTTACATCATTTTGTTTATCCAGTTTTCCTAGTATTTTAACAATAGTCCAGTTTCCTGTTCTACTGTTAAAATACTAGGAAATTTGATTTTTTTAAATGGATATCCCCTTTGATATGATGGTTTATAGAGCCTGCTTCGTGCTACTCTTTCACCAAGAAGCAAGTAGACTACTCAATACACACAAAACACTACAGTTAATGCTATAAAAATTGCCAACATAGCTTAATAACAACATTTATTACTTGATAACGATAGTACAGGTAATTTATATATATTACTCTTCAAATCTCATATATTTTTTAAATCGTATAAACTATTTACTTCCTTTCACAATTTTTTCATTTTAAAAAATTAAATGTTAAACCATAAAACAAAAAACCTTGCATATTACTCATTAAACACTTTATACTTTATGTTTCCCAATTAAATGTTCTTTTAACAGCATCTTTCCATTTGGTGTATAACTTCCTGCGAGCTATAAAATACCAAAATTCACAAAGTTCACCGTGTATTCACATATATAAATTTTGTGTAACCAAAATCATGAAAATTAATTCCTTTTGCTTTAAGAAAAAAAGATTTTAAAAAACCTAACCTTGCTCTTCGAGTTTTGGTTTGAAAATTGTAAATTTGTTCTTGTCTAACGAAGCTTCCCAGCAGTCTACACCTTTTGCTCTTCCAGCAGCTATTGCAGCTCCTAAAGCTGTAGTTTCTGGCATGACTGCTCGCGCTGAAAAAATAAAAATATCCTTTAGTTCTATGACAATATGAATGATAAGAAAAATTCTTTTAACTGAAACTTATTATAAAAATAGCTTTATTCTTTCTTAAAGATGTTAAAATCTTTTAAAAAAGTATTCATTTTAACTTTTTTTAACTCTGACTACAATACAACTTTACTGACCTACATCAATACCAAGTATATCAGCCTGCATTTGCATTAGAAAACTGTTTGCTGTCATTCCCCCATCAACTACAAGCTGTTTTAATTGAATACCAGAGTCCTGATTCATAGCCTCCAAAATCTTTTAGAAGGAAAAAGATTTACACAAAGAATTGGATAAAACTTTATAAACATTTTACAATACAAATCAATAGCAGAAAGAAATAAGTATAATATTTAGCTTTAATACATGCCATAGTGTGCCTTGCAGCCATCTGGGACGAAAAAAAACATCACCATAAAAAAAATAAACAAAAATTACCACTCATGCTTATATTGATAGATACGCATGTTTTGATCAATTTGGCACTGCAATAAAGTCCAATTGCTACAAGAACTTATTTGAAATCTAATGATAATTTGTCAGATTAAATGTTAACTTGCTTAAAGATTAAAACTTAACTTTATGATGATTACATCTAAAAGAAAATTGACATTAAATCTGGCAAAATGTTATTAAATTTAAAATAAGTTCTTTTAGAACTCAGCATGTGATGCAGTATTTAAAACACGGATAATCAATTCATCCATTAAAACTAACGTTTTAATTTTTAATGCTGCAAGGCAATATAGCAATAATTATTTTGAAAAAAAAACTTCTTTCTTCTAACATTCACCTAAGCAATTGAGATAACAAGTAAAAACTTTGTCGACCAAGGATTCGAATAAAAAGAAATTTCTTTTTAAAGAAAATTTGTTAGTGGCAAGTATATTAATGTACTTTGAAAAAGTCCTAAAACTTGCAAGAATAAAGTTATCTGATGTATAAAGTTGCAAATGCAATTGAAGCAAGTATAAAGCAGAAATAAACAATTAATATAACTGAAAAAAAACAAACGATTTATTAAGAAATGATAAGAGTAGTGGATCCATATATAGGTATTGAAAGTGATAGAAACAGTAAGAAGGCCCTGTTAAGGTGAGTAATGATGACAATATGTTGCCAAATTAATGAGTAGCTCAATTAAATGACAACAACTTAGGCAGGAAAAACTTCCTAGGTATGCATAGAAGATAAAAAACAAGTAATAATTTTGTATTTAAAGCTTTCTACCAGATTTTAAATGAAAAGTTAAAATAAAAATTGAATAAAAAAACGTTTAATAACATTTTTAATACTAAAAAAAATATCAAGATGGTACCTCCTTGGTTTGATAACAAACTGCTTCCAAGGCTGCTCTTACAATGTGACCTTTTGTAGTGAACTGGGTGATTCCAATAATAGTACTGAAATACAAATTACCACATAAATACAGCTTCTTACTAACTTTAAAACATTAAAATTGCAATCAAATTTTAATTATAATTTTATTCAACTACAATGACTTAGTTTAAAATAATTATTTTTAAAGAAAATTTTTTAAATCCCCTGCAAATGTGAGTTACTATTCTACATCTTACCCTCTTGCAGACATATCCCAATGAGGAGCAAACAATCCAGAAAAAGCTGGGACAAAATATACATTTCCATTGTCTTCAACTGATAAAGCCAAGGTCTCTGTATCACTTGCATTTTTTATGAGTCCTAATTGATCACGCAGCCATATTATCGAGGCTCCAGTAATTGCTATAGAACCCTAAAAAAATACCAACAGAGAATTCTAGCATATTTAGTACTCCAAAATACCACTAAAGCAATGTAACAAATAAAACAGCTAAATGATAACAAATACCTCTAGAGCAAAAGTAGGAGGTTCATCAGGTCCAAACTGATATGCAACTGTTGTTAATAAACCATGATCTGAAAATACAGGTGTCTAAAAAACAGTCAAAAACCAATTCTTTAGAATCTGCTGCTGACTACATTTTATATGTGTGTGTTCATCATGTTCAATTGCACAAATTCAACAAACATGTTCAATTGCACAAATTCTAAAAAAAAAAAAAAAATTTCGAAAACCTAACCTTGCTTGTATTATAGAGAAGAAAATTTCCAGTACCATAACTAAAACAATTTGAAAAAATTAACTTAAAACCAATTTCACCAATGATAATGATTTACAGAAATTTATTAATTACGTGTTTTTAGCTTCCCCATCAGAAAAGCACTTTTGTCCAACCAAAGCAGCCTGCTGGTCACCTAATATCTGTGAAAAAATAATTTGGATTAATTTTAAGATCCGATTAATTTTTAATTTTAAAACTATTACACAGAATGATTCACAAATCATAAACAGTTACATTAAGAGAAACATATTACAAATGAAAGTGAATTTTTTGAAATAAAAGTTTTTGACAACAAAGTCTTAATTGCTAGAAACTGATTCATAGCAAAAAAAAAAAGCAACTTACTCCTGAGATAAGCACTCCGGTTAATGAACTTTGTTTCTGAAACAAGAACAAATAAATTCTTAACTTTTATTTTATTGCATTTTAATTCATGTAAAAAAAAAATTTGAGTAATATACAAATTTACAAAAAACATTCATACCATTTTACCAAAGATTTCGGAAGAACTGCGAATTTTAGGAAGAATCTCTTTTGGAATTTGAAAGAAACTGAAAAATAAAATTGCATATATATATATATATATATATATATATATATATATATATATATATATATATATATAATGTATATATGTAAAAGCGCGCGTGTGTGTGTATGTGTGTGTATAATTTGAACTGAGGGAAAATATTTATGATAATGGGATACCTCAACAAATAATGCATAATTCATGTTTGTTGAAAAATTAATGTGTATATAGGTTGCTATTGATAGAATTAACTTCAATTAATATACAAAATAGATATTTTTTTATGTTTAAAAAAGATATAAACTGGCACCAATACAAAAAAGTATAATTTTATCAATACACTAAAGTATAATTAAGAGTTGTACCTGCACAAATCATCATCCCATTCACATGTATTAACATTCATTAACATTGTGCGACTTGCATTTGTTACATCAGTAGCATGTATACCACCATCAACACCACCACTTAAGTTCTTTAAAAATTAATTTAAAAAATCGGATAAAAAAACACCAAAGAAAATCCCTTAAGAGGAGGCAAAAATAGTTAAAATTTTTTATACCCAAAGTAACCATGAATCAACTGTCCCAAACAAACATCGCCCCTCTTTAACTGCATTACAAACACTTTCACTATTATCTAGTAACCAGCGCAGCTTAACTCCACTAAAATATGTGGAAATAGGAAGCCCACAAATTCTCTAAAAAAATTAATGCTGTTAAGAGAATAAAAAGCATACCATACCGCTTATTAAAAGATTGAAATCGTAAACAGAAAACATTTTATGATACAGCTGAGAATCAAACACCAAATTTAATTCTAAAGGTTTTACTGCATATTTCATTTACATAGTGATATACTCAAATTGAATAATGCTAATAAAAAGTTCTAAGTATAGGACCTTTCTGCTACATAACAATCATTAATACTTAAGTATTTGATCACATGATTATATTGGGAAACAAATACTCAACTGTTGACAAAAAACTTAATATAGGTAAACAAGTAGTAATGTATGAATAAGTTTTCACAAGAAACTTTAGTAAAAGATATTATATTACCTGGACATAATTCAACTTCATTATTATGAAAATTATTTACATTTATAAATTTTATCAAATTAATAGCTGAAAACAAGTATAAACTTTGAACCAAAATCAAGACTTGAATGAAAAACCCTGCAGTTTTCAAATTTGTTATGGAAAATTATATGTACTTAGCATATGGAACTACTTACTGTTAATAAACAATTGATATAAAAGCCTAACTATTACAAGTTTCTGTTTAACTAAATTTTTTTCTAAATCAGGTCAAGGCAAGTTTGCTTGTGTTTGATGTAAGGGAACAGTAGAACTTTTTGGTGATGCTTTGAATTTTTTAAGTAAATTGGACTTGTTGAATGAGATATATGTAGATGTGTCAGAAAAATGCAAGACCTAAAAGATACTCTCTAAGAACTGAAAGTAAACAGGTTTTTAAAACTGCTTATGACGTTAAAGCACTTTATATCCCAATGTAGTTTTAAGGACTAAGAAATACTTTTTAAAACTTTTTAAATCACAGGTTGCTGAAATATTTAGCAGCAGCATAAAAAAAGATATTGTGTTATGGTCACAATCCTCAGATCACTCACTGGAGTACTCATTTACCACTTTTTGTTGGCAGTAAGTAAAAAAAATTTAAAGTCTAGGAAAATATAATTAAATTTGATAAATTTTCTTAAATGGATTTTTTTCAAAAATAATTGCTTCCTTGATTTTTTTTAAATAACAGTTCTAGCTTTTCTATATATTACAGATGTTTCCATAGAAACTTTTTAATGTCATTGGAAACAACCTGAAAAAGCATTTTTATGGCATAGAAAATACCCTTAAAAAAGCATTAGCTTCATTAAATAAAAATTAGTAAGTTAGAGATGACAGTTATGTTAAAACAACGGCATAATTTTAATAATAGCATCAGTTTGGTATGGCAGTTTTATGACTTATTTGAAAATGGAATATTTTTTTTAAATATGTAAACTAGCAGTTTTGGGAATAAATAGGTTTTTTTTAAATAACAGAAATTTTTTGTTTGAAAAAAAAAAAGAATACTTTTATCAAAAAAATTTGAAAAAATGTTTCATCTATATAAAAGAAAAAATTTATAACATACTGTGGTTGATTTCTTAATAAAAAAAACTTACAAAAATTGTTAAGAAATCAACCATAGCATGTTTAATACTTTTTAAATAACAAATAATTAAATTCGATTAACTTATCTCTTACCTGAAAAGAATTTTTTGATTTGTCTGCAGTTTTTTCAACTAATTTCTCAACAGTTTCTTTAGTTCTAGCATCTAACCAAACTGAAAGCGAGTTACTAGATAATATATAAATATAAAATACAAAATATAAACTATAAAATATGTTTTATACTCTAATAGGGATTTATAATGCTGATTTTTTTAAAAAATAACACAACAAAAGTTTGTTTAGTAACTATGTTCAAAAACTGATTATTTTTTAGGCAGACTTAAAATCTTTTTAATATGAAGTTGCAAAGAGTAGATAATTATTACTAAACATGCATTGCATATCTTCATGCATTAACACAAGATACTTTTGAGTAATCAGTTTTAATCTAAGCATTACTTTGGATTTTAGTGTTATCAATTATTTGTGTTTTAATGTTATTAGTTACTTGTGTTTTAACATAGAAGCTCTACAACTTTTAAACAAAAAATTATTTAAAGTAGAAAACTTGTATTTAATATTACTAAAAATAAAATTGAGTAATATATATTTAAACAACTTGTAACTTAATTATCATTTGTTAATTGGAATTATATTATTATTCACTAATTATTGTTTATTGTTAATTGAAAATTCAAAAGAACAAAAAATAAGTAAACTTAAATTCTAACTTATTGCTGGATGTAGAGGCTCTCCAGTCTTGCTATCCCAAACTATTGTAGTTTCACGCTGATTTGTGATACCTATTGCTTTTATTTGAGAAATATCTAGATGCTTTTCATTCATCTTGGAAATAACATTTTCTATGCAAAGTAAAACTGATGACAAAATTTCTTTAGGGTCTTGTTGGCACCATCTTGAAAAGATATTGAAAGGCATTTTTAGTTATATTTTTCAATTACATAAGCTAAGTACCACTGAGGATTTTATTAATTGATTAAGTTATTAAACTAAAAAAATACTCAACATGAAGAAATAAAATTATTGAATTTAGTGAAAACTGCTATAACAATTTAATCACAGACTGAAACTGAAAAAATTAATGAAACCATTTTTTGGAAATTTCCATATTATTTTCCATATAATTAATTAAATAGTAAAATTCTTAACATACAAATATTATGAGAAAAATGTTTGTTACCCTTCTTGTGGATAAAAACTGTGAGTCTCTATTTGATGAGTAGCTACCAAATCTCCTGTTACTGCTGAAAACACCTATCAATAAGAATACGTACTTTTTCATAAAAGTCTCAAAGTAAAGCTTTAAAATACATAAATTAGGTTTTGAAACACACACATACAGATGTATCACCTATAGCACACACACACACACACTATATATATATATATATATATATATATATATATATATATATATATATATATATATATATATATATATATATATATATATATATATATATATATATATATATATATATATATATATATATATGATGTGTTATAGGTAAGCTCTATTTTTTTGTTTTTACTTTTTGGCATGTAAATTTTAATTTACATATTAAAATATGTTTTTTTACTAGAAATCTTGAACTTGAAGTCCCTTGATCAATAGCTCCAACATAGC
>NW_028324300.1:14719439-14746939 GCF_058129835.1 Hydra viridissima
AAATATCGTTCTACGGGGAAGTTGGCAGCAGATAATAAAGGTGGAAGACCGCGTTCCACCACTTCTAGAGAGGATTCTATGATCGTTAGATCCGTCAAGAAGGATCCCTGGATATCATCAGTCGAGATACAAAAGCAATTAGAGCTGCCTGTATCGGACCGAACAATCAGACGACGTGCTGTTGAAGCCGGATTGTTTTCTCGACGCCCTGCAAAGAAACCGCTGATTTCACTAAAAAACCAGAAGAAAAGACTCCTGTTTGCTACATCTCATATTGACTGGAATGTGCAGAAATGGCGAACTGTCCTGTTCAGTGATGAATCAAAGTTCAACATCATTGGGAGCGATGGCATTTGCCGTGTAAGTCGACCGGCCGGAAAACGCCTCGATTTACGTTACTGCTACAAGACCGTGAAGCATGTTGGAGGCAATGTAATGGTTTGGAGGTGTTTTTCTGCTAACGGTCTAGGTCCAATACATCGAAACGATGGAATAATGGACCGTTTCATGTATAAAACCATCCTGAAAGATGTTATGTTACCTCATGCTGAATAGAATATGCCAATAAAATGGGTTTTTCAGCAAGACAACGATCCAAAACACACTGCAAAAGTAGTCAAGCAGTGGTTTCAAGACAACCACCTATCGGTGATGGATTGGCCGCCTCAATCTCCGGATCTCAACCCTATCGAGAACCTGAGGGAGATCGTCAACCGCAGAATTAATCGTGAAGGTGTTCGTAATAAGGATCAACTGTTTGAACAAATCCAAAAAGGCCAGGGCAGCGATTCCACAAAGTTTCATCGATCACCTGATCGAATCTATGCCTCGAAGATGTAAGGCTGTGATCGACAACAAAGGAATCGCCACGAAATATTGATAGCGAAATACAGCTTGGTTAACATTTTATCGAGTTGCACTTGTTTTGTCCAGAAGGAAATCAACTTTTTTTAATACTTTTGATTATTTTATTAATTTTCGTGTACAAATAATAAACTTTGTGATGAATAAAACTTGAATAAGTTTTACTTGAATAAGTTCTACTTTGTCTCTAAATAGTTACATAGTTATTTCTCTAAATTGAAAAAATGCAGCACTTTTATATAAAGAAACTAAATTAGCATTATTTGGTTGCAAATGTTTTGTCTAATACTGTATATATATGTGTATATATATATATATATATATATATATATATATATATATATATATATATATATATATATATATATATATATATATATATATATATATATATATATATATATATATATGTTTGTGTGTATATATATATGTATATATATATGTTAAATATATGTTAAGGAAAAAATTTATTTTATGCAATTAGAAACTTCTATTTTTTTTCTTTAAAATATTTTATATCAGTTAGATAATGGTAAAAATATCTTTTGCCCAAGTCATTTTTATGACGATGGAGTTTGTCTGCGCTGAATTTAATCTCACTGTTTTGCACACAAATGACGTCCATTCCAGAGTAGAAGAACTGAACACTAATGGTGGAAGATGCAGTGACAATGACAAATTAGCAGGAAGATGCTACGGTGGAGTAGCAAGGAGACACACGGTATACTTCATTTGCTTATTACAAGGTAGTGTATTAATGTGGATAAAATAAATTTCCAACAATTAAGTTCATCATTTTCTTTTGTATTTTCTTTTATTTTAAAAAATCGATTTAGCCTTAGCCACAATAGTTATTTGTGACATAAATTGAGCACAAATCTGCATATTATAAAGAATTTTTTAAACCCTCTGTTAGCTGGTTAATTTGACAAACTGAAAGCAAGGCAGACCCGTCAGTAAAAGGTTTTTTAGGGTTGATTTACCCCACCTTTCCCGGGTTTTAGCTTTGTTGGTAAAAAAGTGTATTGTTGGTAAAAACATAACTCGACGCTGCTAAGAATTCTTAACTCAGTTAACACAGCACGTCGGTACCACTACACTTCTTTTTAAAAAGAGAAGAAAAAACCCATAAATTTATTTCAATTTTATCTTCTTTAGTATGTTTTATTGTTTTGCTTTAAAAAGTACGAAAATATTTAGACGCTTATATAATAAACTTCCCAGCTGATAAAGTCACTAAAAAAAAAAAAAAAAGAAGAAATAATGTTCTTCTTAAATGAATTTATCAATTTGATTTAGGAGGAAAAAGCTTCTACTTATTACTGTGTGGGAAAATTGTTTATTGAGTGATTACTTGTACAAATACTGCACTAAGCCACCCCTTGTTAAATTACCTAATTAACTTTAATGTTGATGTGATATTCAATTTCACTTTCAAATGTATAAATAAAAACAAAGCATTCATTAATAATCTTAAACTCATAAATAGTTTAAATTTTTAAACATTGATGACCAATGTTGAGGATTCTGCCTGGTGCACCATTTACAGATTTTCCGAAACTTTTTGGGATTTGAGTGAGAGGTTCCATCAAGATGAAAAGATATCAAAGTAGATGAGACAAACAGTGTGCAAAACACTGACTCCTACTAGAACCTTCAACGTAATTGTTCTAAAATACCCATATAAGTTAAGATCATACAAACAATAAATTTCATATCAGTAATCGTAACTAATTTTTGTATAATTTCTGAATAGAATAATATTGTTTTTTTGGAGTCTTGAATTTTTATATAATTTATGAATAGCATTCCAATTTATAGCATAGGTATCAATCTACATCTTTCTTTGTTTTCCTGTTTTTTATTTGAACAAATGTATTCAATTTATTTAGCTTTATTGCAGAACTTCGAGGCAATCTTGCCAAATTGATTACTTGTAAGAAAAACCATTCCAATCACTGATTATAAGAATAGCCTGAAGATCCTGTTTACAACATCTTTGATCTAATTTTCTTCTTTTTCTAAAACAAATTCTTCAGTCCAAAACGGTGGAAGATATTTTTCCAAAATTGAAAACCATTTTTATTACATTTTTAGATGATAAAAGAAGTTCGAGAAGGTTCAACCAATACAATTTTACTTGACGGAGGAGATCAGTTCCAAGGAACAACTTGGTTTGGAGTGTACAAAGGTCTTGAGGCTGTCACCTTTATGAACCTGGATCGCTATGATGCAATGGTAATTTACTCATTTATGTGCTAGCGGATACGCGCTCTGAATTCTTTTTTTAAGCTGATCGGTTAACCTCATGTATATTAATAGATCAAAAACCACTTATTAATTGTTTGCGGTTTGCTGGTAATTAATTTAGTTTGAACTAGGGAATGTCCGGTTCCCGATAGAAACCGAATAAGACCCGATCCGAACGAGTACCGGGCACCGTTAAGAGCCAAAAAATATTTTATCGGACACTGATTATCCGAACGGGTATTACCCAATTACGCCGATAAGATCGGGTAATTGAAATTTTTCATACCCGACCCAACTCAATCTTTAGGGAAATTTAATTATCGGTACCCGAAAGCTATTGATTCTATCGGTACCCGAACCCGATTACCCATTAACAAAATAATACCCGAATGTTTCTGTTGTCGGGTATTCTGTGGCTGTTTTTTGCATAATTTGAAATTCAAAAGATAAAAAAAGTGCTCTTTATTTCAATTAAGCCTTACAAATAAACGGGAAATTTAAAAAAAACTGTGTTGCTTACTGCACCAATTTACTTCTTCTTTATATCGTAATTAACTTTTGTTCTTGCAGCAGGATTTTGTCCCAACTTAAGTGAGTACAACAGATCTTAGGGTTACCATTGGTCCATTTTTTTCAAAAATAATTGGTATTTCTAAAAAAGTTAGCGAAAGAGGACCACAATAGTTGCAATAATCCCATTTTCACTTGGCGTTTAGGCGGTTAAACAAAATTTGATATATTTTGTCGTGCTACTTGTGCAATCTGATTGGCAAGTTTTTATTAAATTTTTCATCTTAGTTGACCGTTCAAAACTGAAGCGTTCCCGTACTCAAGGAAGTGAGAAAGGAGGTGAATGACAGAAACGCTCCCTCATTTCGCAGTATTTTCAGGAACCAACTGATTTCAAAAAAGGAACTCATTAACTGTTAGAGAAATTAATCTGCTGCAAACTTTTAATAATTTTCGGGAGCGGAACGGTGATGAAGCCAAAAACTGAATGGATGCGGGTTTTCAAATATTAAAAAAGTCAATACTTGAACGGGGTACCCGATAATTTATCGGTTACGGTTCCTTAATTCTCTTTACCCGCTAACCCATTCGATCATTAATTCGGGCTATCGGCTATTTAACGGGGCTATACCCAAACAGGTTTGGGCCCCAAAAATTTTTTGAAATTACCCGTTTGGTGGCCGAACAGGATGATGACATTTCCTAGTTTGAATCTGTTAGTTTGCAGGATAGTATGAGGCTTACAAGGTTCTACTTTCTTTTTTTTTTCTTTCGATATAATGATTTATTTCTTTAAATATAATTATCTCCATATTTCAACTGAAATATGATTATCTCCGTATATTTCTACTGAATAAGCAAAGAAAAGCGAGCTGATCTTCAATATTTTACGTGGAAACAAGTTTTTGGACTTTCATTCTTTAAAATCATCCTTGGTGTCTGTCTCGAATAACAATGTGTTTCAAGTAATGTGATATATTTAGTTGATCTAAATCCATAACATGTTCGTTACTCCGAAGAACTAAAGTATTCTCTTGTTCGACGTTACTGCTGCAAGTCAAGCATAGCAAATTTTAAAAATTTTTAAATTGATTTTTTTCGTGAAGTACGAAAAAAACGTTTTCGTAAATACGTACGTATTTTGTTTCAACATCAACCTCCTGATTGTTCTTGAATGGCAAACATGTTGTTAACAATAGTTGTTTAGGAAATTAACTAAATATGTAAGATTAGCTAAATTAGAATTATTCAAATAAAAATCAAGAAAAGGTTTTTGAGATTTGGATTTGGTTTAAGGTTTGGTTCATACATGAATTGTATGAACGTACTTAAAACCTTTTCATGATTTTTCAGTTGTAAAACGTTCATGTTAAAAAAGCTATAAGAAGTTTCTGGTAGGATTCCTGTAAGATTTTTCGTTTACGGTGTTTATGGAAACTAACGTGGACAACCCCCTATTTTCGAGTAGTTCGTTTTCCCACAGAAGAAAGCGAACGTGATAGATGAATGGAATAATTAATGCTGGATCCATTCTAAATGCTTGTTGTGACTTATATGGATTTGCCTCACATTTTGACTGAAAATGGGTTGTTTCAATAGGAGGAAATTATCCAGCAGCTCTTCCATCACTTGTTCCTGGTATTTCGAAGTTCTGTCTGAAGCAATCACAGCCGAAAAAACGAATGACTTCATTAACACCGAATGCTACAAGACATTAAACGCCAAATTCAGGAAAACAGCATGCATGATTTTGAGTCTTTCATTCAGTAGTTGCAAAAACGTTACCCTCACTTAACCAATAACAATGATGGAGTTGTAATCTCTATTGTATCAACTCTATTGCATTCGAGCAATAGAGTTGAGGTGCATTCGAGCAATAGAGTTGAGATGCATTCGAGCTGGTGTGCCATTGTGGTGCTCTTCCTGTTGCAAAACTGGATTCAAAATAGTTGCAGGAGTACCTTTTAGAAGTAAAAGTTAAAAACAGAAGTGGTCAACCGGTATCAAATCAGTGACTGTGGAAAGATCTTGGATGCCCAGAAATTGCTCAAGTTTTGAATGATTCACTGTAAATGTATCTGCTACATGAAAATTTTCACATTTTAAAAACATCAAAAACATTTGGAAAACCAAACCAGATTAGGAGTTATCGTTTCAGTTCAATTGGGCAGAGTATAAAGCCTGCCGGAAAGACATCCACAATCTGTATGAAATCGACAGCAAAACACCTACTGCTGTATTCCAAAAGATTATACAAATTTATAGAGTAATTTACTGGTACACATGGTAAAAGCATTTAAAACAGTTTAGAAAAATTTCGAATTTCAACCAGGTACATTAAAGTTTTTCCAGCTTATTACAAGTTGATTCAAAATGATGGATGTCAAGGACAAATACAGTTGCATAAAACTCCGAAATAGCTGGTGAGAACCTTAAAAAATTGATTGCGACAGTTTTAAACAGTTGGAAGCCATCTGTGAAATTGTCAGTAATGTAGATGAGAAGGGGACTGGAAGGAGATGTTGTAAGCTGTCCAAGTTCACAACCTACGCGTTAGTTGTAACAATCAAATTCAACATGGCTGCATTGACTGAACTTAATGTTAACCATTTCTTCAGCTCTTTTTTTTTCTTAGCTTCCAGCTTTTTTTTCATAAGATCCACTAAGAAGGTCTTCGAGCAGGCCAGGTAGCGTTTTGGTGGTAACTTTTACATCAGCATCAGTGATATTTTAACTGCTCTTAAGGAATATTGACTCCACCAGTTACTGAAACTTAATATCATCCCTAAGAACGATGTAAAATATACATGTGGTAACTGTACAGTAACCCCAGATGAACAAGATTTGGAAATGCTAAAGGATGTAACAATAGATAACAATGTGAACCTGTTACTTATTGAAAAACATTCAGAACTTACTGAATGTATTGAATTCACTCTGCAGTTAGACAAAGGAGGCTTGCCAGTGTCAAAGTTGTCAACGATTTGTTTACAGTGCCACGCGCATCATCAAAAAATTGAGCCCACCAAAAGCTGATTGTTGCAAAAACAATATTATAGTAAAAATACATATAATAGACTGCAGTATATTACTACTAATAACTAATATAATAACTAATCCTTTGCACAATTTTCTTTTTTTAAATAATTTGGTTAAATCATTTAGAAAAAAAATTTAGAAAATAAAGTGTATTTTAGAAGTAGTTATTACTTACTAAAATTAACAACTCATTTTCTCCCAACGTTTAAAATGGGAGATTGAACAAAATAATTCTAACCTGACGAAATGTAGATGCACCTAAAGCCACCAACTTCATGGCCTGCCGTACCGTTGTGAACGTTCTATTTAAGGCTCACTTATTCATCAAAGTGACAGAGAGCAAAAAGTTGTTTGAGACCCAGAGAAAAGTTGCGGTGAACATTTTGCAACAAAAAACAACAGATCCAATCAACTGAATGTTAGGCGTATGATATGTAGTAAGAAGCGACACGCTTAACAAAACCGTAAACAGACAAACTATAGTAATAAAATAAACAAACAAACTATAGTAATAAAATTATTATTGATTTATCTGAAAGAAAATTGTAATATATAATTTTCGAGGGGACGCATACTGAATACACATTTAACCACTGTTAAGTAATAAAACCACAATACGCAGTAGATTATATGAGTTATTTTATATAAGACCAACTCAGAGACAACCCTCAATATAGAATACTTGTGGTGAATACATTATATGTGCATACCAATGTTTATTAACTCAATGTTCCAAAGTACATTATAAACTTTTAAATTTAAAAAAATGGTTGGCTTTCTGATTTTTTGAAACCTTTTTGTAAGTTAAGTACTTTGAAAAAAAAAAAGCCCCTTTAAATCATGGATCAAATGATATTAGATAAATATTTTTTAAAAATTTTCGAAGTTGGTTAACTTTTGGGTTCTCACAAACGTTTAAAACTGTTTAACCTAAAAATTGTGCACGCAGGAGTGAAAGTGAAAGTTGTCCTTTTCAAGCATGTTTAATCCTTTAGGTTAATCAATAATAATAATAAAAAAAAAATAAAAAATTCTTAGCATCAAATAAGGGTCTCCATTCAAAAAATTTTTATGACTTTTATTTCACTATTTACATTGTATATCGTACATTTACCATTCTTTTCTTCATGACACCAGTTAAAGTAATTAGCTCACGTTGCCTAGATTTGTGTAGCATCTTTGAGGAGATGGATCGTGTTAAAGTTAAAAGTATTTTAGAGGATAAAAATATTTTCAGCATTTTAATAAACCTTTTCAAAACCAGTAGGTATTTGAGAATTTCTTTCAATTTCAGATTTAATAAATAAAAAGAAAGAGCAAAATAGGAATGAGCATCTGATTATTTCTGGATCATGAGCCATATCTTTGACTATTTAAAACAAAAACTACCGGTTAACATTTGCACTAAACCCCAGCAAATTTACTTATTTGATGGAGCTTTTGAAAGTTCTATAAGTGTTAATTAAATGATAAAAGAAGACTAAGTAAAAACTTTTCACAAAGTTTTTATTTAGTTAACTTTTAGTCTTAAAAAAAAGTAGATTTTCTTCAGTAAAATCTTTATTGAACTAAAAATCTTTTTACCCTATATATGCTGGTATTTCTCCAAATCAATTTGATGATATTTCTTCATCTTTAATCTTTCTATCCAATAACTTAAACTAATGTCTCAAAAAAAATTTGGTTCATGCTTTTTAAGAGTCAGATTCTTGCCAAAAACAAACAAATGTCAAATTATCTTTAGTACTTTTTTTTTGTTACATTTGAAAAATGTAAACATTAAAAATGTAAAACCTATTTTAACCTGTAGAGTCAAGATGGCCTTCACAGCATAAACAGTGAAAATTTATACAAGCAATCACAAAACAGTTTTATGATATTTTATTTAAGTACTATTTCATAATATTTCATATACGACATATGTTATACATATATTATTTCATATACTATTTCATCAGAGTGTTATGATATTTTATAAAAGTACTTCTTTATTAGAAAAAATATTTTTACAGAATGGTTGAAAGAAATAATCTCATAGAAGTTATTTAGATTTATATAATGCATACAAATGTTTTCCAGGCTCTTGGTAATCACGAGTTTGATAATGGAGTTGAAGATCTCATACCCTTTATTCTCAATGCAACATTTTCTATTCTTTCTGCAAATATGAATGTTAGTAAAGTTACAAATTGGCCTGAGAATTCTCTTTTTGCAAAATCCAAAGTGTTTCAAAGAAGCGGTGTAAAAATTGGTGTGATTGGATACATCACTCCTGAAACATCATGGTTTGTTAATTTCTTTAATATATGAATTTTTGTAAAATGAAAGAGATTGGTGACGCTCTTTTATTTAATTTAACAAGTTTTCAAAAGAAAATTGCTACTTAAGGTCAAAAATGGATACATGTGAATAACATCATCTGATAAGGGTTTAGTTTAGCATAGCATATTAGGAAACAGAAACGAAAAGTAATAATTTCATCGCAAAGTTCGTTGTTTTGTTAAAAGTGAAAATAATATCAAAATTTTTAAAATTAACTAAATTAGTAAATTACTTAAGTAAATATTTTTTTAGATATCAATTATTTAAGTATTAATCTTTTAAATAATAATTTTTGCCTATTAATTAAATCAAAATTTATTGATTTTCATTGTTTTAAGATTCTGAGCAGGTTCTAAGAATTCTGAGCAGATAATTATGCTTTGCTTTAATGCCAGTGTATTATGTTATTCACTTTAACTATTCACTTTAATTATTTTTACTTAATTTAAACTTAATTATCTAAATTTAAATAATTGTTTACTTTAACTACTTTAAAAAATACTTTCAAAATAAGTTACCTAACAAAAACCCTAAAAATAAATTATGCTGCAAAACATACATATTAAAAACTTAATCTTTGAATTTACGTAGCCTGTTTTAACCAACCCTTTGCCTCCATAAAAACTCAGTTATAAAGGGTTAAAAAAGTGATACGCTGCTCCCATATTGATTATACAACTTTACTTTTATTTGCATCCATGTGTTCTTAATAAGCTGAACCTCTGAGTTGTTTGGAAAATTTTTAAGTCTACAGTAGCTGTTATATAAAACAACTGTTGAAGATATTGAGAAAAATTTACGAAATTTCTACCTAATATTTTTGATACTATTATTAATACTATGATGACATCAGCAATTATTGCTTTTATTTTTCTTTTTAATTTATGATGTTATTCTGAACCCTTTTTGCTGAGTCTAACTTTATGCTGATCCCGAGAATAATTAAAACACTGCATTTTAAGGTTGTCTAGGCCAGGTCCAAACATTAGTTTTCATGATATAATTTCATCAGTACAAGCAGAAGCAATTCGTTTAAAAGGTGAAGGTGTTCATATTATCATAGCGTTGGGTCACGCAGGTTTCGAGACTGATAAAAGGGTAGCAGCAGAAGTAAATGATTTGGATCTTGTGGTTGGTGGGCACACAAACACCTTTTTATATACAGGTTTTTTTTTTGTTTGTAAAAAAAATTTAATTAAATTTACATAAACTAAATTGAAGTTGCTTGTAATTTTGAATCAATTTGTAAATAATAATTTTTGTGACATCACATCGAAACTTCTGTTCAAAATGAAGGAAATCCTTTTACAGTTTAATTAAATCAATATTCTAAGAATCCATTGTTAAGACCTGTAATAATTTATTTAAGCAACATTCATCTAATGTAGTTGTATTTTAGGAAAGCCCCCTTCTATTGAATCAGTAGAAGGACCGTATCCTTATGTCATAACTCGATCAGATGGCTCAAAGTGTTTGGTAGTGCAAGCTTTTACATTTGGAAAATATCTAGGAAAACTTGATATTAATTTTGACAAAGAAGGAAAAGCTACATATTGGTCAGGCAATCCAATACTGCTCAACAGTTCTATACCTGAAGATCCGTTAGTAAAGGATATGATTGCTAGCTTGAGTTCTCCAATATTGAAAGGAAGAACGGTATCTTGTTTTTCACCGTTTCAATGTTTTTATGTGATGGGATTTTTTTATTTTTTTGTTGCAATACCTTTTTTAGGTAAATATTGGAACAACATTAGTTTTTTTAAATGGTGCTAAGCCGTTATGCAGAATTCGGGACTGCAATTTAGGCAACTTGCTGGCCGATGCTATTCTCAAATTAAGCAAAGAGAAACACAAGGGTTCTGCTTCAGAGTCACCAGTCGCCGCTATATGGAATGCTGGGTCCATAAGATCATCTATATCTAAAGAAAAAAATGGTACGCCATATTCTTTTTGTATGACTGGGGATACTTGCTCTTGTGTTATTTACTTCTATAGACATAAAAATTATCAGAAGTTAAACTACTTTAATTCGCATAGAATCGATCACATTAGAAGATATTTACACAATACTTCCATTTGGTAATACAGCTGATATAGCACACATACCTGGAGTTGTTTTGAGAAAAGCTTTTGAATGGTCAGTTTCTGGTGTAGATGAGTATGCAGGAAGGTATTTACAAGTATCGGGTAATTTCCTCTTAAGTCTCATTTTTATTTATCTATTTTTATCATCATTTAAAAATGCTGGTAACATTAGATTTTAAAAGAATCTATGTGACATCATCTAGGCATTCGAGTACGATATAATCCCAGAAACCCAGTAGGCCGACGTATTAGAGAATTAATGATATTATGCAATCACTGCTCTCCGTCAAAATATGAACATGTTGAAAATAAAAAGGTTTATAAGGTGCAACTTTTTCTTTTAATTCACTGAAAAAAAAAATTTTTACTTTTAATAGAAGGCGTACCATTTCTCCGTTATCTTAATTCTATTTTGATTATTGTTGCTTTTATTCTTATTTAAATACTTATTTAACAACTAAAAATTACTTTTTTAAAACTCATCATGCTAGAATTTTTTTTTTCTGGAAACTTTAGATTGTTGCTCCGAATTATATACTCGGAGGAGGTGATGGTTTTGATATGCTTAAATCTGTACCTAAATACACCGGCGAAGATGTCGTTGTTTTAATGAGTGCTTACATTAGAGAAATGTCACCAATATCTATTGAAGCAGACGGTAGATCTATGGCACAAGATATGTCACATAATCCTGCAATATCCTTGAAATCTTCTTTAGTTGTTTTCGTTCTGAACGTTTTTGTAGTACATTTCTACATTTTCTAAGAATCATTATTGTTCAAATAGAGTTTAAAGTATATATGTGTTATATAAATGTTACAAATAGTTTTTCAAAAAATCTCACCTACTATCTCGCCAAAAAACTGTTCCAAAATTGAAGTATGATAAACACTTTTCCTGAAGAAACGAAAACAGCGATTGAACACTAAAAATTACAGATATTTGAATTCAAATCCGATAATTGCCGTTGATAGCACTTTTTTCGGTAAGAGCATAAAAAACATCCCTAGGGTGCTTGTTCATATTAAGTTTTCCTGACAAAAATTTACCTCAAGTCGAGACAGGTAACCAAGCAACGTAGCTAAAATTTACCTCAAGTTGAGAGAGGTAACCAAGCGACGTAGCTAAAGAAAGATAAAACAAAAAGGAGAGTTACTTCATGAAATGCTTGCAATTTAACAAATAATTTAAACTTAATTATATGTAATATAGAATTAAATAAGCTGGTTAAAAAAAACATTCAAAAATCATAAATAGTAATTAAAAAAATTGTTCTTCGATCTGATGCGTTTTTTTTAAAGTGGGGCATGAAACAGAAATTGTTCCATGTAGAACTTACTTAAAATTTCACATCAAATTCGTTTCGTTTCAACCAACAAAACACGCATGCATATAACTTTTTTTGTTCCGTTCCGTCTCTCGAAAAAATTATATCAGTAGAAAATGCCTTTAAACAAAATAACAAGACAGTTTCTATTTGATGTGCATTTCTTAAAAATTAAGAACTAAACACATTACATTTTTTCATATTTCAACTTATAATCACATGTTTTGCATTTTTTTTCATATAAATCTTCGTCTTCGTGATAAACCTCGTTCTCGGAGTCGTACTCATGAGAATGCTTTGAAAGATCTTTGTGCCAGGTGCTCGTTCGAACTGTTTCACGTAAATCTGAAGAAAGAGAACATTGGCGCACTGAACGTTGTAATCGGATGAATTTTCACGTATACCAGAAAAACTCTCTCAAAAAACTTTTTTTTTTCGATTAAAATTTTTTACTTTAATTACCTTTAATTTTTTTCTCGAATTTTTTAACTTTTAATTTGTCTTTGTTTTCATTTCTTAAATCTTTCTGCTCTTCAATCTTCTCCTCGCTTCCCCAAACTTCTAAAGCTCTGACACGAACCTTTAAAAAAGAAAAATCGAACTGCAAGATTAAATGCTGCTTATCAATTATTATCATATATTATGTATAACATGTATATGTATTACAATTATATATATATATATATATATATATATATATATATATATATATATATATATATATATATATATATATATATATATATATATATATATATATATATAAAAATTGCGCATTGCGCTTCATTCTAATCCACCGTTAGAAATAAAATCGTTTTTCAGATAAGTAGATGATAGCCACGCAAGATTTACAAATAAAAATAATGCCATCCGTTTTCAACAAATATTAAACAGTCAACATCATGCCATCAAATACACAATTGAATTGGAAGATGAAAACAAAAGATTAAATTCTTTAGACATCCGAATAACAAATAATCAAAAAGGTAATTATGATTTTAACATACATCGAAAAAAAGCAATAACAAATATTCAGGTTAAGCCCAATTCAAACCACGATCCAAAAATCTTAGAAGGAATATTTAAAGGATTTATTCATAGAGCTTCATCAATTTGCTCTAAAAAATTTTTAAATAAAGAAATCGATTTCCTAATAAATGTGTTTGCTGAAAATGGATACGAAAAGAAGAAATTACAAGACCTTGCAAATATTGTTATAAAAAAACGACACTCAATTAATGAAATAGTTTTATCTAACAACGAAGCAACTATGCCAACTATATCACTACCGCGGATCCTAATATTATCACCAAAACTTCGAAAAATCTTTAGGAAAGCAAGTTACAGGGCAGTCTTTAAATCTAGTGCAAATCTTAAATCTTTGCTAACTTCACGCAACAAAATAAAACAACCATCAAATAGCCATCCCGGAGTATACCTAATAGAATGCGAGTGTAAACAAAATGACATCGGCGAAACAAAAATGAAAATAGCAACAAGAACAAAACAACACCAAAAAAATGTTTTTGAAGAAAAATTAGAACAATCTGCAATTGGGCATCATAAAATTAAATGCTCATGTAGTATAAAATGGGATCAAGTAATGACGTTAAAAGTAGAACCTAAAAAATTTGAAAGAAAAGTTCGAGAGGCAATCGAAAATCAGTTCAACAAATGCGGACCTAAAAATGGAGGTATGAATTTAGATGACGGTCAATATGTAAAAACGCAATTCTGTACGCCATATTTTTTACACCTACGTAATATTAAAGAAGCCCAATTAAAAATAACTTTAAAGAAGCCATTAAAAAGTGACGTTCCGTTTGTAATTTAATTTATAATTTGTAATTAAAGCTGAAGATGCTAGTATCAATAATCTAACGAAAATTTCTTAGATAAAATAAAAAAATTAGTATTGAGAGAATTCGTATTTATTGATGTTCATATATAAAATTTATTCAACTCTCATACAAGATGTCGTCATTTAATATATATATATATATATATATATATATATATATATATATATATATATATATATATATATATATATATATATATATATATATATATATATATATATATATATATATAATCATTACTTATCAAAGATTGGTTGTTTTTCTGTGAAAACCGAATAGTTGAGACCTCTATAGCTATTTATCTATATAATAAAGTAGACATGTCTGTCTGTGACACCCTGTAATAACCGTTAGAATTTTTGCACAAAAACTTGGACACGCCTGTTTTTGCGCATGGACAATTATATGTGACGTTGTCGGGGGCAAAATAAATGAATTCTTTAAAAGTTCAATTTGCCTGAAAATGCGAAAAAAACTAAGAATATTTTTTTATCAAGAATTTGAATAAAATTTACAGTTTGTTTATTCGTATGAAGTGTTCATACACACGCAGCTCGTAATAATAATAAAGTACAACCTCTATATTTTACGGAGGAGAGCATAATAAAAATAATAGCTCTAAAATTAGTTTGTGTTACGCTCTCTTACGTAAAATAGGGACGTCTGAGAATCCTGTCTTTATCAGCCTTACAAACAAATTTATTGAGTTTTGTTAAAGAACTTAAGTTTTAACATAGCAAAAGTTTTTAGTGTGAAAAACGTTTATATACAAATAAATTTGCTTCTTTTGAAATAATTTTTCAACTCTGCATATCTAAATTATTGTAAACTTGATTTATTTTAAAAGACTAATTTTATTTTAATTAAAAGACTAATTTATAGAGATAAAGATAAATTAAATATAAAGTATATAAATTAAATATAAAGTATAAAAGAATATAAAGATAAATTAAAAGACTAATTTATTTTAAAAGATTTATTTTAAAAGACTAACTTTTTACATTATTTGTTACTAACGGAGAAACTTAAAGTTTAGGCAGAATTGCCGTTTTTTTTTTTAAACAAGAATTTGACAATAAGGACTACATGGAGTGTCATTATTCTGATGATTGCAAGAAACTCCAACATGCTCCGAGTGGTTTGAGGTCCATTTCCTTTAGGCCATCGCTATCATACACATTATCAGATTTATTTTTAAAACGTGTCGAAAACTTACATGTTCCTCTAGAAATAATTTCATGTCTCCCCAACGGTCATTATGTGGATTTTTCTTCAAGATAAACTTTAGCGGTGGCTCTCTAACATCGAAGTCACAGTCCTTTAAACAGTAACTCTAAAGTAAAGAACAGAAAAGTATTGAAAAGTAGTTGCAAACCAATTAAAGGTCATTATGAAAAATGTTTGAAAAAGAATTCATTAAAGGAAAGAATTGCTGGGTAACACCCGCACAAAGCGAAACAAAACAAAAGTGAAGGAAAAAAAAGTTCTTCAGGAACTTTAGCTACCGAAAACAACCGCCGGAGTAAAAAGTGGAAGAATGAAATCGAGATTGAGAGTGTACATAATACAAAGATGGTTTTATTAAGCCGTTAAATTTTTCTCTTTAATTTTTATGACAACGTGACGAGAAACTACTAACGTATTATAAACTAGTTTAAAAAAAAAAAAACACATTTTTTTTTTTTACCTGTTTTGCATCAGTTTTAGTTATTAGTTTGTGTTTATCTTTATCTCTATAAATATTAAAAAAAAAATAAAAAAAAAAAAAAAAAAAAAAAAATCATATAAGACCGTAAATTCTTCAACTCTAGCGTTTAAGATCTGACAATGAGTTAATAACACTGGGCTGTGATCAAAATTAAAGAAAATTTTTTAGTCTTTCGCAGTTTCGGTGTGTTGAATCCGAAATTGCTATTCAATCAGGCCCAAGCTTTGCACTAATCAATTTTATAAAATATCTGTTTCAATCCAGAATTGTATAAAAAAAAAACTCACATACCAATTTTGCGTAATTTACCTACATCCATCGCACACGTTTAAATCAAAGTTCTTTAACAAAAAAGAATCTGAAAATTTCTTGCAGCACTCTTTACATAAGTCTTGACTGCCAATTAAATATGGCGCTGAAAAAGGAGAATGCCTGCCAGTACAACTAAGATGGTTACAGTATTCTATGTAACATTCAAAACAATCAAAAAAGGCTACAAATCATCCGAAAGCTAACCTGGTTCTTGAGAAATCGTATCGCTCTGTAAATTGTTTTCACTTTCAGGCTCCATAAGAAACCCTGCACCTGAGTCAATTAACCTGGATCCATTCACAACAACAGTAGCAACTTCACTGTTAGCTTTTATATAAGGATGATTGGTGAGTCTTGCAGAACGGAGCAACAATGCACGCTGTCGGTTTCGCTCAATACGCGCTTTCTGAGGAGCCGATATTTTATCTGCCATCTTGCTTTTTAAAAACCTTATCAATAAGATGAACAAAAAAAAAAAAGGAAAAAGAAAAAGAAAATCGGTTTTCAATACGGAAACTGAAAAATTTAGAAAATTAAAAAATAATTGAAAAATCTATGAATTGCATAAAAACATCTCTTTGAAAAAGAATTTCATGAGTTAAATATAAAATAAAATTACATGTCTTTATTTTATTATTATATAAATCAAATAGACAAAATTCTTAGACTATATTAAACAGCATGACTAAAAAAAAATTTTCACTGATTTGTGGCAATGTCCTGCTGTATCATTTCAAATGAAAGCAAAATCTGCAACATTAATTTGAATAAATTTATTTTTACTTGACTATTTGTATTTATCTGACTTTGAAAGAAAATCTCAATAAAAACACTCCTCTTTAAATAATAAAAATAATTTTATCACAAAAATATATTTATAACAAAAGATAAGCTTATATACACAATACTAAAAGTAAAGCAATAGTGCCAATAAATAAATACTATTACAAAAGTGAAAAAAAAAAAAGATAATAGAATTAAACACTTGTTGGGTTCATGGTCGAAATTGTGAATACCTTTTTAACGATATATTCCATCAAGACAACCTTTCATAATAATGCAAGGCAAAATACTTTCTTCTATATTATCTGAAATTCAAAAAAACTGATTTGTAGAGCAGTCATAATGAGATTATTCTGAAAAATCAAAACAAGATTACTTAAGTTGCAATCAATACAACTCTTCACAAACACAAAACACAGCATATTTACATTTTTATATATACAGCTTTAAAAAGAAATACTTTAAAATATGAAACTCTGCTAAAACAAAAAGACATACCACAAACAGACTCATGCAAGTAAATATCATTTTTAAAACATATCATAGCTTGATGATTTTTAAGGCTTTTCGCAGTTCTACTGAATAAATTAAATTTAAGTTAAAACAACAGAATTTAAAAGTTGCTTTTATCAAAAAAAAAAAACAAAAAAAATTGTTAAAGCTTACTTTAAAACTGCATCGCAACTATCATCATGTGCCAAATTGTTGCTGTAATCAAATAGATAATTTACATTTGAAAAATAACAACAATATTTAGGAAACAGAAATATTTAATGGAATCTTCAGCATATATTTTGGTCCTAAAAATTATCCTAACTTTTTCAACTGATTGAATGTCATAAATTTAAGCTCTTGAACTTTTAATTGATCAAAATAAATATAATGAATGTAAATATTTTATAATGAATATAAATAAAATGAATGTAAATATTTTATAATGAATATAAATATAATGAATGTAAATATTTTATAATGAATATAAATATAATGAATGTAAATATTTTATAATGAATAGGCAAGAGGATTTAATGATTAAAAAACTAATATCCAGTATTATATGAAATTTAATTACAAACAGAAAACTGGTGCAAAACACTTTAAAGCTTTTAAAGAAAAATTTTTTAAAAGAAAGGTCCTTGAGAATTTTTAAAGAAAGATAACAAAATAAAGACCAGATTTAAAAGAAATGTTTGAATTGGCAATATTTAAAATATAAACCTTTCATTTACTTTGACAATTTAAATATGCTTCTCTTTTAAATTTTTTTTTTTTTTTTTTTAAGGAACAATCAAAAAAATGGATGATATTTAAGTATTAGACTGATGCTTTTATGCACATTATAAATGTGATGTAAATACTCGCTGTTTATGTTTGATAAAAAAGACATTTAAAAATTTAGTATGTTTTTAAATGCTGCTCAAAAAATTGATAATTTCAGTAAATAAATACACAATTGCATTCTCATGATTTTAGCATTGATCTATTTGAAATACACATTTTTAATAAAATTGACAAACTCTGGTAAGTACCAACAACATTACTTTTGAAAATCTTCATTATTGTTGAGCTGCAGAAAGTCAAGCAAAAGGTCAGGCATATCATGTTGCACTTCATTTAAGACAGCCTAATGAAGAAAACAAGTTTTTAAAAACAAAATTTGAATTCTGCTAACACTCTTAATGGTTTGGTATGAAAAAAAAAAAAAAAAACTTTGCCAAGGAAGAATTCTGATCACAAAGTTTAAAAAATGTTTGAAGTTGAAGAAAAACATGTTGAATTGAGAACAGCATACAGCTCCTTCTTGTGTTTCATTTTCTTCTTCATTTATTTTGTTAGAAAATTATACAATAGAAGGAACAAAGTTTTTCAGTATTTTGGTAGACAAAAATTCTGAAAGCACCCACCTATGATATTGCCAAACATTATGAAAAAGATGATCATATGAGATCTACAATAACCATTAATGTCAAAAAGTGTCTAAAGGTGTGCCTATACAAAATGGAAAAGGAATGGACTGTCCCTCTTCGTAAGAAAATTAATTTAACATTCTTACAAACTCTAATAAGAGGATTGAAGACAAAACTAGAAAATATAGCTGACAATACTTTTTTTTTTTAAAATTTAAAATAATTAAGTTGTTAAGTAAATAGTTAATGAAATGCAAAAGACTTTAATTTTACTCTTTTGGTTTTTGAGATATTCAGTTTTGAACTTTGGTACTTTTATCATTACTTATGACTTTAATGACAGAAACTTCTTCTTGTGTATTTATTTTGCTATGAATAAAAAATCATAGAAATGTATTGCTTTGAAGATTTCATCCAGTTATTTTTTTGTTAGCATTTAATTAAGGCAAATTATTTATATTTAATAAATAATATTTGACTGCATATTCTCAAAAGTTTGCTCTCAAAAGTTTTTGTTCTGCTCTTTAAGTGAGTTCTTCTATCTCTAATGTAAGAATATTTAAATGTTAAGCATTTTCTTTATCAAATAGATACTAAAATCAAAAGTTCATTAGGACTTATTAGCAACGCACAACTTAGTAACTTGGTATTGATTCATTCTGTTCCAATAACATTCTTTATATACAACAAGTTTTTTACACCTTAAACTTATCATGCACTAAATCAATTCAGATTTAACATACTTAAAAAAAATAATAATGTGCGAACGCTTTAAAATGTTAAGTTCACCTGTAAAAACAATTCTAGATTTTGTCTTCTCAGTTCTAATAAACTTTTGTCTTTATTTAAAACACGCTTCGGTGGAAATGCAAATTTAACATGTAAAGCTTTTTGAAGCTAAATAAAATTTAACCGTTGTGTAAATAATAATTCTAGAACCAAACAAATCTACTTTACACAGATCAAATAATCATTTATGTCAATAGATAAAATACAAACTTTTCATAACTTTATCACATCTGAAAAAATTTCACCTTTCTATGCAGATCATAGAGTTCACTATAACGCTTCTGCAGATTTGTAACTTTGCCATTATGTATAACTTCAATACAGTATACCTTAAATAAAAAAAAAAAAAACTTGAAGCTTATAAAAAAAACCAGAAAAAAATCAAACCACTATAAAGATTTCTAATTAATTTAATTTTTAGCTTTCAAAACAACTTAAAAAAAGAAAGAAGCAGAGAGAGTTGAAAAAGAACTAACTGTGTAAGATGTCTCCGTATTTATTATTGACTGAAACTTTGGAACTGCAATGCGCATTCTGCTGCATGGTGAAGCAAACATGGCATATCATTATAAAGCCACTTAAATGCATAATAGCAAGTAAATATCAGCAAAAAAAAGTTACTAACAATAATGATAAACCAAAAATAAATAATTTAAAGCTGAGAATCAATTTCTTAACTTAAAACTTTAAAAATATTTACATTACTCTAGAACAGATTTTTAGTTATTTCTACGTTAAAATGTTTATTACTTAATGTTTGTACAGATTTGTGTCTGAATAAAGAAAGAATGAAAATTGAATTTTTCAACAAAATAAATAGAAACAAATTTTGTAATAAAAAACAAAATTTATGAAGTTTGACAGCTTATAACAGTTAAATATAAAAAAATTAAAACTTCTTATAACTTACTTATATAAGTAATTTCAAATTCAAAAAATTTAGGGTAGCGTATTGATATTATTTATAGATTGAAATATTTAAACATATTCATTCAATGTACATTAAAACTCACAAATATTCAAGGTAATAAATTTGATAAGAAAAAAATTTGTTTTACAAAAACATTCATTAAAAGATTTTGAAACTTGCATCAATAAAAAATACTATTTAAAAAAAAAAAAAAAAAAAAGGTTATTAATCCCAATATAAAAATAAAATTTCCAACAAATGTTTAAAAAATTAAAAAAGTTACAGACAAAACTTAAAAAAAGGTTTAAGCTGAAAAAATGTCATTTGAGATTTTTACGTAAAAAAAAAACCCTCCTTGTAGCCTCATGTGGTTTGACAAACTCCAAAAGTATTACAAATAAAAAATCTTTTCTTATGAAAAGTTTATACTTATGATACAATAACTAAAATACTGAATGCATTTAAATATTTTCTTTTAGAATGTAAATACTTTAAAAGTAAATAAAAAATGTTATGACTATGTAAATAAATATTTAATTTTTTTAAAAAAAAATTCGAAAAAAACAAAATATTCACAAAAAAGTCTAAAAATCCTCAAAAAAAAATAAAAATAAAAAAAAAAATAAAAATAAAAAAAAAAATTTGCTTTTTTTTTTCAAAAGGTGCCTTCCAATTACAAAAAAAAAAAAAAAAAAAAAAAAAGTCATTATTGCAACAATTAGTCAAATTTAAATAAACACTATTGTTTAGCTTTTTATTTTTAAATAAAGATACAAAAATGGTAAACATTTATTGTGTTGACTTAGAACGTTGGACAATTGATTTAGCATTCCCCTTCACATTTGAAATATTCTTCATTTGACTGCTTAAACTCACTGCATAGGGGGATTCCTGTGGATGGGCAAAGCTAGCTAAAAGACGTTTTCTTTTAACAGACACATTCACTGGTTTCTTAAACACATTAATTTCATTCAGCTGTGTTTTGGAATGTTCACTTTTAAGCTCTGATGTATTTTGGAGCCCCTCCCTATTAGCTATTTGTACATATTTTTCTTCAAAAAAAGTCTCAGATTCTTTACCTGAGCTTTGAAAACTATCATTAGATGAGGTGTCATTGCTTTCTTCATATCTTGATATACTTCCCATAAGTTTCTTTTTAAGGTATTCTCTCCAAGTCAGCTGAATAACCAATGCAGCAACTTCATAGATATCATCATTGTATGAACTATCTTGTGTAAGATTAGTACTAACTAGAGTTTCAGTGTTAACATTGAGAGACTTTACAGGTTCAACTATTTGCTCACTTACATGAAATTTTTTTATTTGAAGTTTGTAATGATTTAAAACTTGAACTTTTTTTAAATACTTCCTATAAAAACGTTGTATCTTCACTGCTGCGTCGATTTTATTTCTGATTATAGTGACACGCTGTTGGTCTCTTTTAAATTTACTCCATGGGCTATTAATATCATTTGTGCAGCTTAAAAAAACAATAGAGCTATTTTGGGGCGATGATAAACTTGCATTAAAACTTTGTGCAGTTTTGGAACTATGTGTAGATATGGCACTACCTTTTGATATAGATTTCAGTGAACCCTCCAAATAATTATGCTTTGTTTCATATACAATGCTGCTATTGGAAGAGAGAGGAGATCTGTATTTTGAAGATATTTCATTGTTGATATATCTGCTGTATGATTTATTATAGTAATTATTATTAACTACATTAACACTTGGAGATGTATTTGGTAAAAAAGACTTTTGAAAAGTTACATTAGATTCTGAAAATATACCTTTCTTTGTATTTGTAATATTATTGGGAGGTACATGTAGCTTTGTATTTACTTGACTTAAGTCTTTAGTTGTTTGCACCTTATCCAGCTCAAAACCATGCAGACAAAGTTTTGGGATTCTTGATTCTTGCAGAATCCCATTATCAGTCAAATCTTGATATACACTGTTAGCTGATCTAGAATCTGGGTTTTGTAGAATAGAAGACCAGTAGTCATTGCTTCCTCTTTTTGTCTCATCATAAAAGGTTTTAGAATTATCATATGACAAGTTAACACTGACAACTGACCCAGGATTGCTTCTTCTCAATGATAAAGGATTATCATCAGCTAATGAAAATTTTGGTCCTTGTAGGTTATCTGGTTTTAAAAACCTATCATTTGAGTATCCAAATAAAGAAGACTTTGGTGATACACTTTGGATGGAAATATTACTAGGTGATCTTTTTCTATTCTCAAGCACCAATTCCTTTGCATTATATGAGCCAGATTTAAAATGAAGCTTACTGTCGTCAAGATTAGGAGGGTACATTTTACGATCTTTCAAATTTCTTTTTAGAGTTTGATTATTTACATGACTTTCTTTATATTTGTTAAGACCTAGATTAATAAAATTTTTATGTGGGTTAAAATAATTGTCTATGAATTTTCTTATTTTATAACCTTTCCATACTGCCTGAATTTTAGTTGCTGAAAAATCTTTGAGAAAAGCACCAGTGTATGCATTATTTTCTGTGAGATAAAATGCAACATCCTGATGATCTTCAAGATAAGCGTAATCCAAAGCAGAAAGTTGACCTCCATTGAATTCTAAAACATTAACTTTAGCATTAAAACGAGACACTAGAAGTTTAACTGCTTCTAAAGATCCAGATTTGCAGGCCCAGTGCAAAGCAGTTCGCCCTTCATTATCCTGATTGTTAACATTTGCACCATTTTCTAAAAGAACACTCATGCAGTGCACAAATCCCCCATAGGCAGCAAAATGCAGTGGAGGGCAGCCTGCATTATCTTTAATATTTGGGTTAGGTTGACTTTGCATTAATATTTTGATAATATCAGTTCGATCAACCATAGCTGCATAGTGAAGGGGGCATCGACCTTCTAAATCACATTCTTCTAAAGTTCTTGGGGAACAGTGCTTTAGCAATTCATTAACAATTGCAGTATTTCCTGAAGCACATGCATAGAAAAGAGGAATATGCTGCTTGCCATCAGGTAAATTTACATCAGCACCATATTTAATAAGTAACTTAACACAATTTAAATGACCAGCTTGAGTACTCATGTGAAGAGCAGATTGCTTATGAATATCAATGGCATTTACAAGAGAAACTTGTGTACTCAATAATATGTCAAGAACTTTATCACATCCTTTCACAGCTGCCCACATCAAAGCTGTACCTTTTTCATTATCGGGTGTATCTTTAACACCTTTTTTTTCAAGCATAACTTTAACAGTTTCATAAAAATTGTTTTGTGCAGCATATTGCAGCGGGCGAACACCATTATTATCTCCTATGTTATAATCTGCTCCATTATCAAGAAGAAGGGACACAATTTTTGTATTCCCAAGAACTGCAGCCCAGTGTAATGGTGTCCTTCCAAACTTATCACGTATATTTACATCAATTCCTTTTTTTGTAAGAAGATTTTCCACTAAGCAATAACTGGACTGTCCCACATACATGTGTAGAGCAGATCGACTTTCTAAATCCTGCCAGTTTAAAGCTGTGCTATCTTCTTCTAAAAGAATATTAAGAATTGATGCATCCTTATTTTCACTACACCAGTGTAAAACAGTACGCCCTTCTTTATCAAAGCTTATAACTGAAGCACCATGTCGCAACAATAGTTTTACATAATCAATTCGGCCATAAAAAACACTCCAACACAAAGCTGTCATTTTCTTATAGTCAGCAACATCAATTTCTTCATTCTTCATTGATTTAATAAGACACTGCATAACTTTTATATTATCATGACTTGTTGAAAAATGAAGTGGGGTTTTTCCTTCTTTATCACGACTTATTCTATTTGCACCTTTAGAAAGTAATATTTTGACAAGTTTATGATTTCCTTGATATGCTGCCCAGTGTAAAGCTGTTCGTTCATCGATATCAGTATCATCTATATTTGCACCTTCTTTTAATAATAAAAGCACACAACCTATTTGATCACCAAGTACACTATAAATAAGAGGTGTTCTTCCCATATGATCAACCTCGTTTATGTTCCATTTGCCAGAACTTAAATGATGTTGCAACAACTGCTTATTACCATTGATTGCAAGCAGGTGTAAAGGAGAAAGTTGCTTCTCTTTCTCAAAGATTTCAAAATCAGAGTGTTCTGGAACACATGATATTGTGTGATGCTTGACATTATTATCAATTTTAGCTCTAACAGCTGTTGTTGCAAACATATTTCATATCATGCTAAAAAAGATATTAAAGATCAGTGAAATCCCTATTCTATTATTTCTTTAACTCAATCATGTGTGTGTATTTGTGTATATTTTTAAATTCAATCATGTGTGTATTTGTGTGTATATATATTAGAGTTACGACAAAAACTTTATTTGTAGAAAATACTAAATATTTTGATACAGAAAAGTAAAGTTATTTTGAAATATTAGAAAAATGTTCCGCCCCAACTAATAAGATTTGTTAGAATCTTTAAAAAATGCATATTTTAATAACTTATTACTAATTAAGTATAATAAAGAAAAAGCTAGATACTTGTCTGCTTAGCATTTTTATTGAAATTGTTCATTCATTTATTTAACAGTTCTTTGGCAGATACTAGTGAGAAATCTAAACTAGATTTGTCTAAAACCCAATGTATTTAAAAAGATTTTATAGCAACATTTGTAAATGAGTGCTTCAAATATTTAGTTTGAAAAACAGTCTTCCTTCCATGTGAGATGAAAGAGTATGGCATTTACAGATTTCCCATTTAACAACAACAAAAAAAACAAAACAAAAAAACAAATTGTTACTTGTGTAACAGATCAATATCCATAGTCAATTTTAATAAAATTTAAATTAAAAAGAACTTTAAAATTAAAGCTTATTCATAAAGTCTGTAAACTGCACTAATACTTAACTACAGTGTAAGATAAAATTAAGCATAGGATGATTTTATTTTTACTTTTAGAATACCTAAAAGTAAAAATAAGTGTTGTTTTATTAATTACTGTCATCTTCAAAATTTTCTTACATCAAATTTGTTCAAAAGACTTTCTAATTCATTGAAAATATTTTGAAATGATCCACTTTTACATTGTTGCCTAATTTAAATCTTACCATTTCTAATTATTACACAGCCAATTTTACCTCTTAATCAAACTGTAGATTATATTATTTGCTTTCTTAGTATAACCATAACTGACTTATTTTTCCTGTTTTTATTTTTCTTACAATTATCAATAAATTTCCAAAACTTTATGTTGTAAACTTGAAAGCTAAGTTTTTACCCTAAATCAATCAGCTTATCAGTTTAGCAATAATTGCTTTCAAATGTATATATGTATGTATGTATGTATGTATGTATGTATGTATGTATGTATGTATGTATGTATGTATGTATGTATGTATGTATGTATGTATGTGTGTGTGTGTATGTATGTATGTATGTATGTATCTATATGGTACATACATATCAATATGTATGTATCAATACATACATACATACATACATACATACATACATACATACATACATACATACATACATACATACATACATACATACATACATACATACATACATACATACATACATACATACATACATACATACACACATACATAATGTGTGTGTGTGTGTGTGTGTGTGTGTGTGTGTGTGTGTGTGTGTGTGTGTGTGTGTGTGTGTGTGTGTGTGTGTGTGTGTGTGTTAATATAGATATACATACGATTTATACATAAAAGATATACTCATAATATATCTATATACACATAAAACATATCAGATATCACATAATATAGTTATACATATAACGTATAAATAATACACAGAAGAAAACAACAGAGTACAGAATTGGTAGGAATTTAGCTTAATTAGCTGTATCTAGCTAATTAGATAACACGGACCTATTGATTGTGTCAGATATTGCATACATTAAGACAAAAACAGGAATTATCTAAAGATCTTTTTTGAGATGGTGATGTAAATTCTGTTATACATTTGCCATTTATTTTGTTACATTGTTTCTGCACAGAGATTTAAACAAACTCTTGTATATTTAGATTTCAAGCAATTATTTTAATAAGCAGATCGATCATATCTTATTTTCTAACATATTTATAACTGTAGCTCAGCAACTATAGGAAGAAATATTTTAATTTCGTAGTACGCCGTAATTCTTTATTTTTGGAAAGCTGAGTACAGACAGATATTCGACCGACTAATGTCGGTACCGATATTTTTAGCTAGCATCTTTGTTTACGACCTCATGTGGAACGTAACCAGCCACATTTTTTTAGCTTAACTAGGCAAAAAATAATAAAAAATTGCGCTTTGTAGTAGCCTGATAAGGAATATATTGTTTAATTAACAATCGATTATTTTTTCATTGGTTAAATTTCCAGCCATCGTCACGTGATGAAGATGTTTTGTTTTGAACATTTTTTCGAGGGAAAATAGCAATCAAAGTAAAAAATTTATGTAGTGGAATGCAAAGCTGTTTATTAAAATTGTAAGTTTGTTATATGTGAAAGAATATATTTAATGTTAAAGAACTTGTTGAAAAAATTTGTTTTAAAACCTGTGACTTGTACGTTTTTTTTATTTATTAGAAAATGGGATTTTCGCATACAAAGAACATACCAAAAGTTGTATCGCCTTCTAGCGGTGCTAATAATGCCAATGTTTCCAAAAATGTAACAACAAATATTGAATGTTGCAGTACAATAATGCAAGATTGTTGCTCTAGTTTTAATAATAATAATAATATTATCAATTCTAACAACGAGTTGAGGCAACAGAAACAAGTTGGAGCTTATCTTCGCATTATAGGAGATATGCTAAATTTATCATCT
>NW_028324300.1:15104439-15186939 GCF_058129835.1 Hydra viridissima
AGCCACAAACGACAACCAAGCTGTTTTCTCCTTTATATCAATTGTTTTAAAATGTTCTTTGTCACTTTTAAAATAGAGGTGTTTTGGTCATCAAAAACTCCTGCTCTTTTTCCTCTATTGACAAACCTGGCAACACCCTTTGTTTTCATTTCTTCTGGTGGCGGAAAAGTAAAATACAAACTCCAGTATGGCTTTCGCCGCTAGTTGAGAGGCAGCTAGTTGCTTTCGCCGCTAGTTGAGAAGCCTTAAGGGGTGGTCTCCAAATCATCTTGCCACCAAAATATCTTCTGACGGCGACCGCCAGTGGCTTCCGCCTCTCGATTGATGGCGGCCTTTAAAACATTCTGCCCCCAAAATAAAAATCCTGGCAGCTGCTGCCAATCGGGAGGTGGAAATCACTGGGGGTGGTTTTCCAAATCAACTTGCCATTAAAACATCTACTGACGATAGCGGCCAGTGGCTTCCGCCTCCCAAAAGGTCGGCGTTTCGGCAGAAAGTTACTTAGCCGCCAGGAGGCATTATCACTCTGGGCTTAGTTGTTGGCTGATGATTTTTGAAATCTGCTGCATTTTGAATTATTTGTTTAACGAAGCAAATATTAGCTATTCTTAACCTACCGCATTTACCACGAAACGTCTTAAAATCTTAATTAAAAGTCTTATGATGATCTTTACATTACCACCTCATTTATAGACGTAGATTTTTTTCTTTCTTTTAGTTAATGTAGTTTTATTTCATGTGGTTTTAGTTTGCAAAATGAATATTGTCAGTGATGTTCCAGTTATTGAAAATGTCAGCAATGGAATAAATGGTAATAATATAAATGCAAAATGTGTTTTGTGTGGCCCTTTAGGAAAAGAAATAAGTACAGCTAAAAATACATAATCTAATTTAAAACGGCATATTAAGGTAAATAAATGTTGTTTTTCCTATTATTTTGAATTTAATTCAGTTAACTTATTTCGAATTATGTATGAAATAAAATACATACTTAGCATGCATAGTATCATTCTATGTACCTTATACAAGCATATGCAAAAAAGAAATTATTGTAATGTCAAATGAAGAATGTAATTCTTTGAATTTGCTGAGGTTTCAAATTTGATTTACTTATTAGTAAAAATTAAAAATTAAAAATTTTTCTTTTTTGTTAATACGACAACTTTGTTTACTTTTATCTTCTACTGTTTTTATTCAATTCTCTTACAACTCTTATACAGAAACAAAAAATTCTCGAGGGCGTAATTATGTACAAAAAAAAGCGTATGACTATAACTTACATCGATTGACTAATAACTTGCATCAATTAACTTTAATGATATTATGACAAGAATTTTACAAACGTAATAATAAAGTTTTATAACGGTCAGCTATTATCACATCACCCCAAGAACTAAAGTTCTTAAGTAACATAGTCATTTAAATATGTCGGCTTTCTCCTTTCTCTGGTTGATTGCCTGAACGCTGATAATAAATTGTCGACGATCTCTCTGCCACCAGCTTCCTCCTCAGCGTCAGCAACTGTTTCTTCGGTTTCTTCCTCTCGTGCAGCAAAAATGTCTAAATCTTCAAAATCACTTTCATCGCTGTCGATCTCTTCACTAATAATAGTTTCTCTTGAAGCGTTTGAAACATTTGAGGCAGGAGCTATTCTCACATCTCGCACATGTCTTGGTACACCATCAATTTCAATATTTGTGTTTGTGAGTATGTCAGTTACAGTACCAATTTTCCAAACTGAAGTGCACTTTGCATCAGCAGGTCGAACGTAAACTTTTTCTCCAATTCTGTAAGTTTCCGTAACTCGTTGTGATCTTTCCTGAGTTTCAGTGTTTTTCTTCTCTTGAATTGGTAGACGCCAGACGTACATATTTTTCTAAGAAGCAGGTGCAGATTTCTCATTTGTTCCCACCGTTTGTATTGCATTGTACCAAAATACCGCTAGTAACGGACATATTTGTGCCCTTGCAGCAGTTCGTTTTACTGTGCGGTGGTTACGCTCCACTACTCCATTCCCTGAAGGTCTATATGCACATCTATACTTCTTTTTTACACTCCATTTTTCACATATGTTTGAAAATTCCTTGGATTTAAACACCGCTCCATTATCCATCAACAGTTCTTGCGGTGGGCCATGCTCCCTAAATACGGATTCCAATTGACTTACTACACTTTTGGTATCTTCGCACGGCAACTTTCTCCAAACTGCAAATCGACTTGGTCCACAGTCAATCATTGTTAAATATGGCGACCCTTTATAGTGAGTCATATCACAAGCAATTCTATACCATGTGTCTGGTACATCTAGCACTCCATTTTCCCATTTTACTGGTGCTGGATCAATTGAATTACATTTGCAACAATTGCGAACACATTCTTCAACGTCTTTTCTTAATACGTGCGGAAGTCTTCGTTGCACTGTAAACATTGTCCGATTAACGCTAAAATGATGCTTTGAGTGACAATTACGAATTTCTTCAGCTATACTTACCCCAGCTAGTTCTTTAGTATTTCTTTGTGAAAGCTCATTTATCCAAGTTTTTGGAACTCTTGTCAACACGTCAGCTTTGTTTATGGAGGACGGAACCCATTTCAATGTGATGTTTATATTATATTCTTTTATTAAGTCTTGCAACAGAGAAAGTCTTCTTTTAATAAGTATTTCTGATAATCCATTTGATCGAACCCTATGACTTTCAGTCAGCATACTTTTTAACCATCCATGAACTGTTACTGAATCAGTGAATACTGACAAATTCTTTATATGCCAATTAGCAGCTAGGTTTATCCCACGCACCACAGCATCTAATTCAGCAATATTAATATGCATGACATCATTTATACTTCGAAGCCAGGCTGCATCCTCAATTATTACGCCATTGTATTCTATAGCAACCCCCATTGCCATGCTGCTTGCATCACACCACAATGTCGCTCCATTTTGAATTCCTTCAGGATTCCATTTTCCTCTCACAGAATCACTAATTTCCAGTCGGCGCAATATTTCAATCAACCATGACTGAGCTTGATCTCCGATTAGATCATTCTAAGCATCTTCTTGACTATGTCGTTTTACAAAACTGCAGGCAATTCTGAGCCAACCTCCAACAGGATAGTGACCTAATAAGTGTCCACATATCGAAAAAAGTTTCCGTCGTGTTACTTTTTCAGTTTTGATATCTTGTGACTTTGGAATGGTGTTTCTTCGTTTCCAACAAAGCTCCTTTTTTTCATTTCTAAATAGTTGCAAACCCAACACTCGTGCAGTATCACATTGCTCTGGCTCTTTGGTTACCAATCCATAACGCGCCAAATGATTTACGACCTTTTCAACTGATGTCTTTTCCAAATTAACAATTATATCGTCAATGTAGTGGTCAGTTGCTTCACTAATACCTGCATCTAGATTCAACACGCTGCCTAAGATTGAAGACATTATTTTTGGAGCAGAATTTAACCCAAAACCAAGACGTGTAAGATTTATTTTTTAGAGGTATTTTTCTTCTTTGTAGATTACCCTCTGATGCTCCCACAAACTCGGATCGATGTGTACTTGCATATAGGCGCATCTAAGATCAAGTGTTGCAAATTTGTCACCAAGAGTTCTCTACTTTCTAACTTTTTCATCACATGCATCACTTGTGGCATTATGCGAATTAACGTACTGATTTAATTCGCAAAAGTCCAGAACAGGTCGTACCTTTCCTTTATTTTCCTGCTCAACAGCCATTAACGGGACAATCCCCTCTGTACTTTTTTCTTCTTTGTGTTCCATGGTTTCAACCAGTCATTTTTCACCCATAAGTTCATCTCATTATTAAATTGAGGTATCAACTGGGGTTTTACCTTGTACTGCGCGACAGAATTTCTCAGTTGTGGTTGACCTTGTTTCCATTTATATTAAGCAGTCCACTTTGTTCTATCAAAATAAGCATCAAAATCCTTGTCATTTATACCAACAATTTGTTTCTCTGCATAAATTGAAAAAAAACCAAATTCAATTTTTCTATTGTACAAGTGCACTCCTCCACAGCGATTAATGACATCCATACCAATAATAGCATCAATATCGTTGACAACACTTTTTAGAATCATTACTGATGTTTTGAGCTTTTTTCCTTCAATGATTAATGTTACTGTAGCTTCTCCCTCCGTTTTCACAACTTCTCTATTAACAGCCAACACCATTATGTCATGTCTTCTAATACGAACACCAGCTTTCCGAGCCATGTCGTTTGAAATAATAGTTCGGATACATCCGCTGTCAACCAGTGCTTTCCTTGCAAAGGTGTTCACCTGCACAGTGCATATTGGAAGCGCCGTTAGTTGTTTAGGGAAACAGCTGACGCTGGCGATTCCCCATTTGAGTTTCCCTGATGCAACAAACAAAATCTTGCAATGTGTCCAGATTTTCCACACCTGAAACATTTTATCCCATCACTGACAATTTGTTTCTTCGAAAAACAGATTCGAGCAACATGTCCAGGCTTGCCACAGCTGTAGCAGGTAACATCAGTAGCGAATGGTTTCTTAACATTTTTATGGAACTCAGAGATGGTTGTTGAAACATACTCTTCTTTTGTTTTTTCCGTCATGAGTACTCTTGCATGGTTTAATGCATCCTGTAAACTGATCCCAAATATTTTCACTTGTGCTCGTAGCTGCTTTAAAATTTCACCCGGCAATCCAGTTATGAACGCTCTTTGCAATAATTCTTCGCTTTCAATATTGGCCAAATTCATAAGTTGACGCAAACTGGCCAAATACACATCGACAGATTCCCCGTCATTCCATCTCCGATCTCTGAACTGCTCGTAAGCTTGGAAACCATCAACTGCAAATGCATCTAGTAGGGCTTTTTCAATGTCCTTAGCGGAAGTTTTTTGGATCTCCCCAAGTTGTTCATATAATGCGAACGCACTGCCTTCAAGAAACAACAGAATGATCAATGATCTTTTTCAACCACACTACAACATCTCCAGATCCATCAAATTTTCCAATCATTTTTGCCATGGATGCCATATTGCCGAAATAGCTTGTTAATACGACAACTTTGTTTACTTTTATTTTCTACTGTTTTTATTCAATTCTCTTACAACTTTTATACAGAAACAAAAAATTCTCGTGGGCGCAATTATGTACAAAAATAGAATATGACTTGACTAATAACTTACATCAATTAACTTTAATCAGGCGCGGATCCAGGAATTTGTAACTGTGTGGCCAAATTTTATTTTCACGGTTGAAATTTCTATAAAAGATTGATATTTTAATATTTTTTCGTAGCATTTATTGAGTGAATAAAACGTCGGTAACGTATAATGAGAACCGTTGTGGCCATGGCAGGAATCTTTATAGCCAAAATCCGTAAATAACGGCTGACAAATTTAAGCTTTTAGGGATATTCCTTAAGCTAAAACTAACGTGGCTGCCGTTAAATTTAAACTATGTGGCCATTGCCACAATGGCCACCCCTTATATCCGCTCCTGACTTTAATGATATTATGACAAGAATTTTACAAACGTATTAATAAAGTTTTATAACGATCAGCTATTATCACAGTTTATTAGAGAATTCACCCATTCAAAATGGTTGCTTTTGAAAAAGCTATAAATGAAAGTAAAAAAAAAATGCTTTTGTTAATAAGAAAAAAATTAAGTTCATCAGAGAATGTGAAAAAAAGGAGTGGTGCACTCCTTTTTTTGTAACAAAAATTAAAAACTACGTATTAATAATCTGTATTTATCAATGATTGAAGATATTACTTCAACAATTGGAGATGTTATGTATACTGCAACCACAGTTGACTGTTGGAGTAAAGGTAAAAGAGGTTATATTGGGGTGACTTGCCATTGGATAGATCAAAAGACTCTTCAGCGTTATTCAATAACTTTAGAGCAATTCCACGACTGTCTCACAAAAAATGATAAAATTAAAACAACCCAATATAGATAATACTATATATCAGTAGAGCTTCTGCTTCTCCTCTTTCAGAAAATATATAGCTTATTATAGTATGCCTCTATTATAAAAAATAACATGGGCTGAAACAGAAGGTAAAAGTAGGCGTTTTTGCAATAATTTAATTCATGTTTAATCAAAGTTAAATTGAACCTATAAAAAATTCAAAAACTGTCTTGCTCATTGCAATCAGGTTTTTAGCTGCACTAATCATTCCTACTTATGATAAAAACATACTTACTGCCAGACGAATTCAGAATACCATTTGTTTTAATCAAATGCTATTACCACTATTGTCACGCTGTGACATGTCACGCTGTGACAATTAGGGTACCAATCGTTTTATTTCTTAGACAACCAGTAAAACTTAGGGTTTCAAAAATCCAGCGCAATGAGAACTCAATCTAGTACATCTAAAAAAATACTAACATGTTTAAAAAAATAATTAGCTCAAGTTATTTTTTGGATCTTTTTTTGTCACGCCGTGAATTTTTTAACAACATTTAAAACAAAATTTAAAACTGCTAAACTGAAACCACAATTGAGTTTTTATCAACTTTAAGGACCCAGATTACTGAGCAGCCTACTTTCTTTTACATCATCTACAAAAACTACAAATTATAGGTATGTTTTGCATAGGCAACATTTGGAGGATGAATGCTCAGCTATCCTTGAGGCTCTCTTTTGAGATACATAGAGCCTCTCTAAGGGATAACTGTAACTCCATTGAGCCTTAGATGTAATACGTGCATCTCCATAACTAATGTGTTGCCTTTTTTTTAATCTTAAAAGGGTTTAACATGCCTCTTACTCATGCTGAGCGTGAAAAGAAATATTGTGAAAGACAGTTAGAAAAGTTTGGCAAAAAATTAGTTAAAGAAAAAGAATCAAAAAAAAGAAAAGAAAGAAGGCTTGCTAATTTGGAGGCTGAACGAGAAAAAGAAAGGCAGCGAAAGAGAAAGAGCAGACAAAAAATAGCAGAATCAAAATCTGTAGCTGTTACATCACCCCTTAACAAATATGCAAGCACTCTTGGAAAAGCTGTTAAGAGAGCCGAGTCAGCACTACCAAAATCACCCAGAAAGAGGGCTAAAGTTGTACAAAAACTTATAACAAAAATGAATGAAATCCCAAGCCCAGAAAAAATACTTAGTAAAAATGCATTAGATGCTTTAACTGTAAAATTGGTTCTTGATTTTTACCAGCGTGATGATATATCCCGTCAAGCACCCGGTAAAAGAGACACCATTGTGGTGAGATTAAAGAACAAGAAAGAAACTGTGCAAAAACGTCATTTGTATATGAATTTTAATGAAGCTTATGCTGTTTTTATAAGTGATTATCCTGAAGAATCAGTCGGAAAATCAAAGTTTGCTAGTTTACGCCCACCACATGTGCTTTTGTCTAGTTCAATGTCAAGAAACGTTTGTTGTTGTCAACAGCATCAAAATATAATTCTTATCCTTGAAGCCTTGCACAAGTTTGATTCAAATTTTCCATTGTATTCACATAAATTTCCTCTAAGCATTGTATGTGATAGTGAAAAAGACATTTGTTATAATAATATGTGTACCACATGTAAAGATGCTGCAAAGTTTCATAATCTATTTGTTTCGAATGAAATTGACAAGAATAAATGCATTACATGGTACCAATGGGAAAAAGTTGCAGAAGGTAATGGAAAGGAATATATTAAAAAAATTGAAAAAAAGGGAAGAGTTGATGACCTTTACAGCAGCTTTTCAAAATCTTTACCTTCATTTCTTTGGCATTATTTTATTAAACAGAAGCAATCAATTACATATTGTGATCATAAGATCCAACTTCAAAGTAATCCAGACACAGCCGTTCTTCAATTAGATTTTGCTGAAAATATTTCAACTTTGTGGCAAGATGAAGTGCAGTCAGCACATTGGCACAAGAAGCAAGTTACTATTTTTACTGCTGAATTTTGGTACCAAAATTCATGCTCATCAGCTGTCATAGTTTCAGATGATTTAAGCCATTCAAAAGAATCTATTCTTGTATTTGTTCATAGTTTATTATCTAAGCATATTGAATCAAGTGTTAAAATACTACAGGTTTGGACAGACGCCCCAAGCAATAAATTTAAAAATCGTTTTATTGCATCAGCAATACCCTGGTTGGAAGAACAGCATGGTTTAAAATTATTCTGGAACTTTTTCGCTGCTTCTCATGGGAAAGGACCAGTAGATGCTATTGGTGGGACCGTTTAAAGAATAGCAACGCAAAAAATAATCCAGAGAAAATGTATGATAACTGATGCCATATCTATTTTGTTTCTATGGAAGATAATATAAATACAATAAAAAAAATTTAAAATTGGTGAGTTATTTACAAAAGCATCAGCAAAACCAGGAATATTTGCAGCGCACCTAATTCAAAACAATAATGGTAAAATAGAAATGCGACCCTATTCAAGTGCCAAATATTTAGTGAAACAACTTACGTCTTCAGACGAAATCACCAAAAAACTTTAAAACGTTGTATATATGACAGCAAAATAATATGGATGCAATTTGACACTGATATAGTATGGGCGTGTTCGGCAGATTGCTATGTAAAAACTATTTTTATGAAGATGTAGTTATATATTTGTCCAATACTTCTCTACTTAGTTTTAAATTTATTAAAAACAGCCCATTTACCTGGTTTATAATTACCCAAATGTGTCTGGTCACGCTGTGACGTTTACCACTAGTTAATTAAAGGTGCACCTGTTTGAAATTTAATTAAATAAATGTTATTTAGGTATAAAACTTGTAAGAGTAATATCTAAACTTTTTGTTTAATGCCAAGTTAATAATTCAGTTCATCTATATTAGCTGAATCATGATGTTGATCTAAAAACTAAAAAACAGTGAGAGAATTTTGGTCACGCTGTGACGTTTTATATTTTCTCGCATGAATAAGCGGCTAATATATCCACCCTAATTTTTTTTCTTGTTTTTTGTAGCACTTTTTATGAGCTAACAAAATAGCAAAAAAAATTCTTTTTATATCTATTTAATAATAAAATATTGAAGGCTAAAGGCAAAAAAAAAGACGGTTGTCACGCTGTGACGGTCATGGAATTGCTCTTTAGCATGTAGTCGTTTAAAAGGAAGACAAACATATACTGTTTTGGCTAATGTTTTGTTTAAGATTCATACAACCTATAAAATATAAAACAAGATAGTTTCTACAACAATAGACAGTGGTTCAAATTTTGTTAAAGCTTTTAAATCATATCCAAATTCAAAAAATTCAGAGAATGAGGAAGATAGCAATGATGATGATGAAGATAATGACAATGACGATTTATGCAATGAGAATATAAATTTGTATGAAATTTTAGACAAAAGTTGTCATGAACAAGGGAATGACTTATTTGTTCAGTTACCACAACATTTTAGATGTGCTAGTCATACACTAGACTTAATAGTAAAAGATGATGTTGAGAAAATGGTACAGACTTCAGAAACTAATTTTAAGAAAATTTATAGGAAAGCAATTGGCAGGTGTTCATCATTATAGAGTAAACAAAATATATCAAATAGAGTTGCTGAAAAAGTTCACAATACATTACAGGTTTATTTAAAAATGCCAAACCAAACAAGAACACCAAGTTATTGAGTATACTACTCAAAAACTTGATGTTAATAATTTTCAATTATTGAATGATGGTTAAATCTCTTCCTGAAAGTCAAACATTTTTCATCTTCATCTCATAAAGTTTCAGGCTGTCGAGCAATTTCAGCAAGTTGTCTTTTTGAGTTTATAAAGTGATGAAACTTCAGTAGATGATCTTCTCCACGACTTCTCAATAAATCGTTGAAAACTCCATGACTAGCACAATTCCATGCAAAATGAGGATGCAATGAGAGAGCAGCGATGAAAATTCATTAAAAAAAAACACATTCAAAACGCTTTTGTGAACAAGTTGATTGAACTTGGATTGAAATTGGGTTGAGATCTGGTGATCTAGGGCACCAGGGCATCACATTGAACTTTTTTTTCAAAAATATTCTTTGATTGAGTCAGCTGTGAGAGCTAAAGTTCCGTCTTGTTGAAAGATGAATTGCTTGCTTTTGCCATACAAGTGGTTGATTGATGGATTTAAACACGCTTCCAATGTGTTTTTGTAGTTGTATTGATTAATTCGGCCTTTGTACAGCTCACAGAAGTCTATACCTTTGTGAGAAAAACATCCCCAGATGCCAACCGAACCTCCACCGTCTTGTCGACGATGTTGCAAAAACCTGTCTGAATTTTTCTCAGTTGCAAATCTTTTCACATTCTTCCCTTGCGGTTTACGACTTGAAAATTAGTTTCATCACTCCAAATAACATTTGCCCACTGTTCTACAGACCAGTCCAGCCTTTCTTTGGACCACACTCGTCGTTTACGTTTTTCCTTGATTGAAAGAACAGGTTTTCTAGCAGCTATGTACGTTCCGTTACCTTTATCCAACAATGTTCGTCTCACGAGCTCTCTGCTAACTTTTGGATTACTTTTTGAGTCGTTGAAGATTGGTGCAAGCTTTTTGTAGCTGAGTCTGGGGTTTTCTCTGCTCATTCTGAATATACCACTTTTGTCACGGTTGCTGAGTTTGGATGGTCTCCCAGTACGCTGCATGTCGGAGATGCCCTTGGTAAGTTCCCAGGTTTTGGTGGTTTTTCGAACGCAAGATTCAGACACGTGAAGTATGTTGCCTATTTGAACGTTTGTGTGATTTTTTGTCCTCGCCATACCAATAACTTGTCACTTGATCTCAATAGAAACTGCTTTGCAACCCATTTGCACGTAATTGAAAATAATTTGAAATTTACTATACTTCAAGTTGATTTTTTAAAATTTAAAAGCTGCCTGATGATGTTGCTATAAATTTTTTGATTATAATTGACTCATTTTGACTTTATTTAAAAATAAAAAAAATTTTCGCCCCGGATTTATCAATTAATTAGCAAATAATTGATCCTTAACAAAATCGTTTAAACTTTTTTGACACCTCCTAATTTGTATCACCTACCTTTTCATGAAATTTCTGAGTAAACAGTGATGAGTCGAAACCTACTTTTTTTAATTTTATTAATAAATAACCTATATACCAAGTTAGAAAAAAACTATTTTGAAATCTATTTCCGTTAGATTTTTATTCAAGAAAAACTGAAGATTAGATCTTAAAATTCTGTAATCGTTTAAACTTTCGTGAATAGCTGTATAATGCAACCAGTACCTATGATGATGTTAAAAAAAACCGGCGCAGGCTTTAGAGACTTTTATCCTAAGGATGTGACATTCATTTTACCTAATTTCAATTAAATAGCAATTAAAATAAAAATTTTGTGTAAATCGTTGAAAACTCCATGAAATGAGGATGCAATGAGAGAGCAGCGATGAAAATTCATTCAAAAAAACACATTCAAAACGCTTTTGTGAACGTAAATTTAAAGCTTCTAGAATTTTAGATTTGAAATTGTTTTTTCCTTCGGTAATCTTTTCTAAATTCATCACCATTCTTATCCATCGTAAAAAGAAGTCCAACATGGTATAGTCTGATCCTTTAACATCCTTTATAGCATAAAATGACATGTTCCCCAATAAACTTCCAGGTTTCATTTAATCTTAGCTCGCAGTTATTTCAATTAGTTCCAATTTGTTTTTATATCTCGAGTTTCTCAAACATGTCAGATGCCATAATAAAAGTACTATTCCATCTCGGAGCAATATCTTTGCGTGCTCTCTCGAGATCAGCAAAATTTGCATTATATTTATGCGCTTGTGTATTTTCAATAATTTTTCTTATTTCAGCAAGAGTGGCTTCAAATGGCTGTGTTACGTCTATTGCAGTTAATTGGCAAACAAGCGCTCAACATAACATTTTGATGCAGATTGCACCAATATTATTTTCTAACACACTTACTTTTCTCTCTTGTTCTTGAGTATGTGCTTTTCGATTGCATCATCTGTATCTTCAGAATTTTCAACAACATCTTCTTCAAAATTGACTCGGTCAAGCAGATCGAAATCTTCAAAATCAAACTTGTTGTGCTTCCTCAACAAATTCATCACAAATGGTCATTTCACTTTGCATTTCTCTGATAGCATCAGAAGCTTTGATCATGTTTTTACCTTGATCCGAACAAGTTGAGTAAATATCATCTGCCCCTTTCCCTACTTTCGCAGAGTAATTAGCTGATCAGCTAAGACCGCTCCAAGTTGAAGTGCTGAGTGAGCATTCCCAAAGTTCGATCGTGAAATTTTTCATCTTTTACATACCGAATACTTGCAGAAAAAACATTTGTATTGAGACGAGTCGCTGAGTCAAACATTAATGATGGATATACATTTTCTTTATCTTTTGCAATAACTTTATAAATTTGATCAGTAGCCCTAAGAATAATTTTTTTTGTGTTCTCAAGATCCCATATCATGTCAAAAGTATGAAGAGCCTTTCAAATCATCTCATTCTTCCCCATGTCATCAGCGACTGTCATAAGCAAATTTCTCATCAGAATCGATTTTATCAAATCTCTTACTGCATGGTCTATATCGAAGTCAACAGTAACTTTTTACGCAAAACGAAATAGCATTTTCTTTGTCGTTAACCTTATTATGATTGTTGTTTCAATTTCTTCTCCTTTCCCAAATTCAAAGATTTATAGCAATATCCTTGTGTTTCGAAAGCAAACGGTTTTTTCGATGAGAAACATTTCCGGCAAACATCGCTGGCTTTTGTTTTGTGCATAGTTTGCATTTCCATTTGTTATTTTCATGGACCTGTAAGAGATGGACGTGCAACCTATTGTTTTACATTAGAGAGGCCGCAGAAATCAGTGAGCCATGCGAGTTTCCGACAATCTCTAAATTTCTACCCGTCAACAAAAAAATCTTTTAAAATGGCTCCACAGTTTTAAAACAGAAACTCTGATCACGTTGTATTAGTTTAAACTTTTATAGCATTTGTTTAATAAGAATGTTCAGGATAAGTAGCTATTTCACGCGTTGACCAATTACTAAACAAATTACACCAAGGTAAAGGAAATTAGTTGTCGATACGAACAGATTTTCATCGTTTTTTCAAAATAAACATTTGTAAATTTGGGAACTTTTTTCGTGTAAACAGAGTTCCGTCAATAATAAAATAGACCTGTAAGGATAATTTGAAAATGACTAAAAAAAGGATATCGAAATATAAAAAAGCTGAAATAAAGTTTCTTGTCAAGATCTGGTTTCATTCAACTCCTTGGTCCTTCATTCAACAGGCTTAACTTTGTGTATTTTTTGAGTATTTTTTCCGATCTGTCGCCGTTTTTTGCCTCGACTACTCTCTAAGCTCCATAATATATATTCCACTATGCATTATTTTTTTAGTAGGTGTATTTTCTAATGGTCTTTTTTATAATTCATTTGATAATGCAAAACCTTCTAAAAAGTTATTCAAATTTATAATTATCTTGCAAAATGCGGCCAGATATTTCATGTGTTCGTTTTTCATATTTCATATATTATTTCATTTGTCATAAAAGGCACATAGTAACTCATTTAAAATTATGTTTGCATGTAGATAGTAAATCATATTATGTTAATATTAAATAGTTATTCTTGTGGTTTGCCATAAATTGGCTTCGTAAATTCTTTAAAGCTGTGACAAGTTATTTTTTTCTTAATTGTATTTACATTCATTTTAACCCTTTCATGCTCCAATTATTTTCCCATAACTAAAAAAAATCCAAACTTTGTTTTTTTGAACCTCATTTATGCCAATATGATGTACAAAAAAAAATTAGGAAAAAATTACATAAGGATGTCATTTGCATTTGTTGTTATGGAACAACACTGCCCGCCAACGGGTATTTTCAATATAATAAACAAACATTTTTTAAGTTTTAGCAATGTTTATTCTACACTATATTTGTTAAAACAGCAATAAAATTAAAATAACAAAACAGTCAAAGAGGGATGTTAACAGCAGCCAAAGAGGGATGCTGACAAACAACAAAAAATTAACTGGTAGTGGATTAAAACATTAAAAACTATTGGTTGACTCCATGAAACTCATTTAAACAATTTCTTGCTTTTAAAAGACACAGGTATATCTTGCATTTCATACATTGAATAAAAGTAAAACCATTTCCACACTGCCTACAACGACTTTGTTTCTCTTGAAATACTCGGAAATGGCTACACATATCAAATCTTAAATCTTTAGAAGGTTTTTCAACGTTCGGTGGGCGTCTCTTTCTAGCTATTTTATTTTTTGCAGCAAGTGATGGACGCCCACGCTTTGCAAGTGATATACTTTTTCCAGCTTTGCACAAACTCTCTCCAACTTGTGTTCTAAACTGTAACAGTGATAGTTGATTCTTGACAGGAACATGTTGTTGATTCATATGACGACGATACAGAAGCCAGCTATTGTTTATAGATATGCCAATATAGTAATAGAAAACATGCATATAATACTTTACGGTACGTTGTCTCACACTGTAAGTCTCTAGCAGCATGTCACATAAATCAACTCCACCCATATGAGCATTATAAATTTCAACAATCTTGGGTAGATCAATAGTCACAAATCTTTTATCCTTTATTGACCACCTGTTAGCAGGAGTACCTGATTCATTTCCCACATAATTTGAGATGAGTTGCACAATATTATTACCATACCATCTTACAATATAAATTCCTGAATTATTATCAGTTATGTAGTCAGAGGAGCCTCTTCCAGCTTTTTTGAGATCTTCATCATTAAGTAACTTTTTACTTGCATCCTTTAAGCGATCTTTACGGATTGTTGCTACAGCCAAAAATATTTTCTCTTTTAGCAATCGTAGAATATCGATAGATGAAAAAAAAGGTATCAAAATAGAGTTTGTAGTTAACACCACTAGTTAAACTTTGTGTCAAACGAAATACAATACTGCCTCTCATCAATAGACCTGGAAGTTCATCTTTTTTTAACGAACATTTTCAACAATAAATCTCAAAATTGTAAACAATTCCTGAAACACCACATCTGGCAAATACTTTTATACCCCTTTTATGGGGTTTTTTAGGAAGGTATTGCCTTAGAAATAATCTTCCTTTTGTTGGCAAAATTTGTTCATTTATTGAATCACTTTCTTCTTGTAGCATACTTTTGATGTTTTTTAAAATAAGTTGAATTTGAGGTCGCACCTTGAATAATTTGTCATAATTAGGGTGGTTTAAAGGAAGTGATTTATTATTAGCTGAAAAATGCAAACAACGTTTTATTTTCTCAAATTGCTTTGAAGTCATGACATCTGCTATATTTGGTATACGAGTTTCCTTACTCCAGTAAAATCTCTGATGTGGAAGCTTTACTATCGACATTAAAGCTAAAATACCAATAAATTTTTCTATATCACTATTTGTCACTGCTATTGATTTACCTGTCAAACTTGCACTATACAGATTTGTCAGTTCTACAATTAGATCAAATATTTCAGAACTAAAAAATTTTTTAAAGTACTGATATGGTGTTAGTTCTGGATAAGGTGCTTCTGGAAAAGGCTCACCATTAAAAGTAGGGATTTCATTTTGTACAGAGACTTTACGCCAACAATGAACATGATTAGGAAATTTATTTGCTGAAGTTATTTTATTATTTATACTTTCATCATCAGAACTTTCATCTACACTAAGCTAAGATTCTGAGCGAGTAAAATCACTGTACATGCACAAATCCATTTCTATACTTGTATCCTCGAGATCACTATTATCATTATCACTATCAACATCACTATTGTCAAAATCTATGACTAAAGCTTCTTCAGAAACTAATTTTGTTACAACTTTTTGTGTGTGTTTAGAAGAATAAAACTTTTTTACCAGTGCCATTATTTATTTTACTTTAAGCTCTGAACACACACACACACACACATTATATATTATGTGTCTAAATAAACATGTACTAAGCACACCCAGTAAATAATATAGCTTTGTTTTTAATATAACCATAAGTAACATATAATCACATTCACAGTAATATATACTATATTTACTAAAAAATGAAAATAAGAATAATGATATTATAAATGATAATAACAATAAAAATATTTTAATCTTTAAACTTATTTTAATAATTAAATGATAAAAAAAAAACATTTTAACTAAAAAATCTCATCGCATAAAACAATAATGATAATGGACGGGATTTTATACCGTTGAAGCACACTGTTGTTCCACAAGAACAAATTAATTTTGTTTATTAGATCAAAAAGGTAGAAATAAACAAAAATATAAATGAGTAGTAAGAACAGTACTATATTAAGCTAACATTAAAGATTTTTTTCACAACAAGATCTGAATTATATATCCTTTAAATTAGTAATATGTGTTGTCTGCTCCTAGTACCGATTTCACCCATAAAAAATCATCTACAAAATGTCAGTTGTATTCTGAAATAGTAAAGCAGACTTTTTCTACAACTCTTTTCAACTCTCCTTTATAAAATAATATTGTTTTCAATTGGTTAGGATGCACTATTTGCGTTGGGGAAACTTAGTCCAATTTGTTATTATACAACAACCTAGCGCATGAAAAGGTTAAGTATATTATATTTAATAACAGAAATATATACAGTTATTTATCCTTAACTGTATTTATTTCTGTTATTAAACATAAAAATAGAAAATTCTATAATATTCATAAAATAGAAGTATACCGCAATATAATAGATAGAGTAGTTCCCTTTGACATGAAACTAATATGCTTTAGGGTTGATACTTTGTATTATTTATTATATCTCTAGTTATACACGTACTAAAGTAGTTAAGTAAATGATCTCAATTTCTATATTATCATCAGCGTTATTCTTAAAGTATTAAGAATACCTAGCTATATAAAATTAAGCTTAAAACCTGTTTCTATTGCTGTTATCTTGAATAACTAAAAGGAAGTTGATATGACTGGTTAGACGAGACCAAAAATTATCGAGGAATCCGACAGACTTAAATGTACTTTAATTTCTATTGTTTAAAACAAAAGGTTTGTAACAATGCACAACAAGCATGGTTCGCAAAAAAAACAATAGGTTGCACTTAAGGGTCTGCGTATCGTTTCATTTCCATATCGTTATCATACCGATATGATATCGGAAAAAAAAAAAATGTCATCGGAATGATTACGATGTAATATCGTCATAAAAATTTTAACCAGTATTGTAGTTAGTTTAAATCTCGGTATATACCGGAACTCTCGTCATTCCGATGATTTATTTTTCCCGATATCAAATCGGAATGATAACGATATGGAAATGAAATGATACGCAGACCCTTAGGTTGCACGTCCATCTCATAGGTCCACGGCGCGACCTGTGTGCTTATTTGTTCTAACTTCAATTTTGTAAAAAATCAAAAAAACTATAAAGCAGTCAATAAAGCATTAAAATCTTTATATTTTTGTTGTTGATTTATGTAATAATTAAGGGTCTGCGTATCGTTATTATTTTGAACCGATAACGATATGGTTATGCGTATCGTTATTATTTTGAACCGATATCGGTTTAGCTATCGTTTGAACCGATACCAAACGATAACTTATCGTTTGAAACGATATTATCGGCTTTTTTTTATCGGTTTATCGGAATACATAAAAATAACGAGAATACCGATATTTATCAACCATTATTGTAGTCAAAATAACCCATTAATATTTATTTATTTCATTTACAAAAAAACCATAAAATAAACACATTTGTATCACAAATGATATTTAAGTTAATACTTGCTTAAATTAAAATTTACCACAGCAGATTTTAGCTCTCCATAACTTTTTTGTCCTATGTTTCTTTTATAGTTCATCCAAGTCTTTTCATAGCTACCTAAGCTAATATTATTGCAATCTACAAAGGTGAGAATGTGACACACTAAAATATGTATTTTCCATGAATCTGTCAAGTCATAGCTAAACACATCTTTTGTATATAGTTGAAGACTAGAAAATGAACTTTTGAAATATTCAATTTTAACAGAAATATCTGTACCCATTTCCAAACCAAAAATAGCTGATTTCACTAATGAAAACTTACGCAAGCAATTCATTATTGGTAAAAAATTGATTGCTGCAGTTAAGGTGATACCCTCTCATTAATATGTAATGTGTTTTCAACCAGCTTTGAAAAGCTGGCCAAATGTATTAAAGCAAAGTACAAAGTTTATCCACAGCTCCCATCATAATGTGAAGCTCAGGTGGAGGAAAAATGTGTTCAAGAAAAGTTTCTTGATCTTCTTTTAAGTAAATGAAATGAGGATTTATTACATTTTTGTATTCGTGCATTTTCAATCTTTTTTTTCCACCATATATATATTGATCAAAACATAAGTCTATGGAGCCAAACGTTCTTAGTTTCCCTGCTTCAAGGGAGCATTCTCCTTCACAATACAGGCATAATTACCAGAGTGACTTGAAAGTTCTAAAAACACTATTTGCACACTTTGGGTCAAATGCCATACTGAAGTTTACTTCTTCAAGTTGAAGAAGTGCCAATAATTTTTGGAGATTGCCATTATCCTCTAAGACCATCTGTACAATGGCAAGAATATAGCATTGCTTCACACCAGAATCTTCACATATTTCAAAGGAAGAATAATGATTTTTTGGATCGAAAACAATAATAACTTTTAAGAAGTTTTGACCACCATTTTAAGATATTCAGAGTTTCCTGCTATTCAGTCATTTTAACATTAATAATCGATTCTACAGCACTTGTTAGATTCCTGTGTAAAGTAGAACATGATTTTTTGGTTTTATTTTTAGAGAGTTCTAATGCATTTGATAGCTCCATAATATTTTGGAACAAGATATGATTAACTTTCTTTCTTTTTGACTTAATTTCATTTACTCCAACTGTAACAGAGAAAAGATTTCCACCTGTAGACATCTTGAACTGCTCTACACTTACAATGTTTTCACTCTCCATTTTATGCCTTAACAATCCAGATGCTACTTGTTCTGCATGTTTATCTCCAAGTGATTCACTAATATCTACTATATTGGTTACAGCTTTACTTTTGCAACTATCATGAGAAACTCCTCTAAAATTAATATTAAAAATTTTATAACAGTTTTTGAAATAAGTAAAAACAATAAAAAATATATTGAATCAAACTATAAATTAGCATAAAGAGAAAAAATGTTTTAACTGATTTTATTTTAACCTTATTTTTAAATTATAAAATCATAAATATAAATAATCTATACTAAGATTTAAATAGCAGAGTCCACAAATTTTTTCAGCTACATTTAAAGTATTTGACCCCGGCTAATTATTTGTCTGGATAAATATCAGAGGTTCGCCTAATAGTACTCCTATTTACCTGAAATACATTACTTTCTATCAAATACATTATTCTACCTGAAGTATATTATATAATATCAATACGTATATGTATATATATATATATATATATATATATATATATATATATATATATATATATATATATATATATATATATATATATATATATATATACATGTATATACATATATACACACACACACACACACACACACACACACACACACACACACACACACACACTGGCTAGAGAGTATGTCAAAGGTACTTTAATCTATATATATATTAATGGGTTATTTTGACTACAATAATGGCTGACTTTATTAAAACTTTGGAAGAAAAAAAGCCAAAAATTATTTTTTTTAATTTTGGAAGTATACATATTTAGCACTTAGTTCAGATTCTTTTGACAACATATATTGTGTTTACTAATGCATATGATTGATTAAATGTAAAAAAATCAGGAGTGGGGAGAGTTTCAACCTGGGGGTCAATTTGGAGAACAGTGTTGCTTCACTTTTTCTTTACAGAACTTTTGTGAAGTTAGACATCTAGATAATATATGAATCGATGTAAACAAAAACGTTCTAAGTCATAAAAACTATTTAATGACTTAGAACGTTTTTGTTTACATCGATTCATATACAATCGGGAAGGATTAACTTGTAAAACCGGTAAAGATAGGCAAAACGACATCTTGACTTGACTTGAAGATTTATTATATATTTGAACTAAAATTTGGCATTTCAAAAAAAAAAAAAATTGGAATATTGTAAAAAATATCGTTATTATACCGATAAATATCGGTATTTTCGTTATTTTCATGTATTCCGATAAACCGATAAAAAAAGCCGATATTATCGTTTCAACCGATAAAATATCGTTTAGTTATCGGTTCAAACGATAAGTTATCGTTTCATAGACAAACTCATATCGTTTGATATCGTTATCATTTTTTATCGTTATCGGTTCAAAATATCGGTTCATACCGATATACCGATAACGATACGCAGACCCTAAGTGCCGGGTACTTGTCAATTAAGAATTCACTTTGTCTTATCTCCACTTTTTTAACTTGTTTTATTATGCTTAATTGTTTTAACTCCAAAACGGCCAATCAAAGAAAGCGTTACAAAAAACTAGTTTCCAAACAGACCGCGAAACTACACAAAATGTCTTTTTTTGTAATTCAATAACGTAAGTCGAACTGTGATTATTTTGTTTATTTATTTAACAAAATAGTGCTCAAAGAACTTATTTTTAAATAATTTGTTTAGAATTTAATAATAGTTGTGTAAAATTTAATATAATCTTACTCAACATTACTCAAGTGGTTTTGTTGCTGTTGTTATTCTGTAAATTAAATTATTGTATTATCTTCTTAGTGAAGTCCAAGGAAAGAAAACTCGAAAACGGACAAGAAATACTGATATGTAGAAAAGGAATTGCACAAAGAAAAAAAGAGTATCTGGACAATCCTATATAAATTCAAGAGGGAAATAAGATGAAGAAAGAAAACCTGTTGAAAGTAATTGCTTAAAATGCATATTTTCTTGTGAATCAAAAATTTCCCCGGAAAATAGGAAACTTATATTCAAACGTTTCTGGAATTTAGATGATAATAGCAAAAATGTTTTTTATGCTAAATTTACAAAAGGAAATGAAAAAGTAAGAGTTAGAACTGTTTCAGACAATAGCAGAAGAAAGTGTTCTTATCAACATTTTATGGAAAGTGACCACAATATTCTAGGTACGTGGACTGATTTTTTAAAATTGAGCATATACTAAAAGGTTATATATCATTAGAAAGCCCTTTAATATAGTATTTTAAAGGTGAAAAAATTTTTAAAAACGAACAATCTAAAAAAAAGTTATGACGTTTTTAGTAGCAAATTTTTTATATATGGATTTATTGAAGAAATTGATTCCAAAATTTTTTTCGCTTATTTCAATCGCTCCCTTATCCGGATTTCGGCCTCACCTGGATTTCGCTTACCTTAAAAAAAAAATAACAGAAAAAACGAAATTAGGTACCTAAAGTCCAATACTAATTAGAGTAACTGCTTATAATTACTTTTCGTTGAAATTTGGCATGTTCATAGAAAATGCATAAAGCAAACTATTTTAATAATAAAAAAAAGCGGACTCTACATTTCTTCGACCCTAAGTTCAAGAGAGAACATCAACCTAATATTCAGGAGCAAAATATCACATAAAAAATTTTAGTAACCATAATAAAAGTTTTAAAAAAGTGAAGATTAGTCTTTCTTCTTTCCAAAAAGTATCTACGTGTATATATGTTTCTAAAAAGAAACTCCACGAAACTACGCCTGCCTCACTCATTTTTATGCCAAAATTTTAGCATAAAAATCCGTTCCGTAAATCGCTATTTTCGTGATGGTGAATATTAGGGGTTTGTCGTATAATTTTTTACTTTCAACTTCAGATTAGAGCACTTTCCATTGATTTTGAGACCCATGTTTTTATACGATTCTTCATCAGCATAAAATTCTCTATCAGAATCAATCATAAAATTAGGGGGGGGGGGGGGGAGAAAGTCGAGTAGCGCCCAAAAAAGAATATCTTGAAAATAAGTTGAACTTGTCATTAATTTATGACTTATATAATGAACATTGCGCAAAAAAGGAATTCAATATGTTAAGCAACATAAGTATAGAGAAGTGTTTAATACAGAGTTTAATATAGGTTTTTCAAGACCAAAATCAGACTGATGTGACTGCTGTGAAGAGAATAAAATGAATATGGATTTTTTAAAATAAAATGAATATGGATCAATTAACAGCTTAGAGTATAAAATACAATCTCAGCGTCATATTTTTTTAAAGACAGATTCCTATCAAGAAAGGAAGAGTGACAGAGAATCAAAAAAAGTTGTTTTATGTTTTGGTATGGAAAATGATATTCAGCTTCCAAGAGCAAATGTATCAAATCTTTTTTATAAAAGAAAATGATCACTTTTTAATCTTACTGTGCATAGTTCAATAAATAACAAAGTTTACTGTTGTGTGTGGAGTGAATATACTGGTGGTAGAACTGCTAATTGTATTGCATCAGCATTGGTAAAGGTTTTAAGGCAATTAGTTTTAGTACATCCAAATGTAACAGAAATCATTCTTTGGTCTGACTCATGTGCTTCACAAAATAGAAATTCAATACTTGCTTTTGCCTTAAATGGCTTTATGCTAGAAAATACACAAATTAGGACAATTACTCAAAAGTTTTCAGAAAAAGGCCATTCTCTTGTGCAAGAAGTTAATAATGCTCATGGCTTAATTGAAAAAATTTTAGATAAAAATGAAGTATTTAGCCCAATTAGCTTAATTCGTATATTAAAAACGTTGAGAAGAAAGCCCCAACTCCACATTCTTCAGATGAGATAATCAGATTTATCCTGATTTAGAACAACTTTGAAAAATTATCAAAGACTATGAATTTTTTACAGATACCTTTTTTTTCTGTCAAACAACTAAAGTATCATTCACATATGCTGCATTTTGTAACATACAAGGACTGTCACTCTATCACTGAACCAGAAATATTTGTAAGTATTTTGAAAAAAGGAAGGACATAGCGAGTTGGCGCAAAAACACATTTGCAGGAAATAGCCCCAATCTCTGGTGTCTCATTATTAACATCACCAGTTCCTCTAAGCATAGAAAAAACTAATAATATAAAGTCAATGCTATGTTTTATGCCTGCAATTGACTGTGCTTTTTATGAAACAATCTTAAGATAAAAACTTTTTGTTGTACTAAAACTGATATTCTTTTTTTAAATAATCTTGGATTTTTACTGAATGTTGAAATTATTTAATATTGTTTTTGTGTAGTGTACCTTTTAATATCCACTTTCACAATGTAGACAGTGATAGTGTCATGGTTTTGGGGGTAACCCTTCTTCGGTAATTTCTAAAGAAACGCTTTATTGACTTGAAGAAACAGTTTAAAACAATAGTCAAATTATGAGTATTGCAAACGTAGTAAAATGCTTCAAAAATGGTATCCTGATTTCTGTTATTGGAGATAGAATAAGCATTGTTTTTTCACAAATATTTTTTTGAAGAATACTCCAAATCAGTTCAATTCATTTTAAGAAACATTTTTAGTATAAAAAAATGTTTAAAGTTAATCTAAAGAAATATAATTACCATCATTTTCAAATAAAGTTTGTTAGAAATTTTAAAGGCGTAGTAATGTTAAGAAAAATAACTTTACATCTTTTATCCACAATTTTTTCAATAATGTGTTTTTGGGAGTAAGAATAAATAAGCACTCGGGTCGCGACGGTTATTTTCAATCAAAAAATATTCTTCAAATCGTGCTTCGGATTTTTCTCTACATAAAGCTTAAATCATCTTAATCAAATTCTCAGAAAAAATGGTTAACTAAAAAGAAAAATACTAAAAAATATTATTCGAATCTTAATTAGTAAGAAATTCGAACTATGAAAATTCCATCGTCTAGAGGCACTTTTCAAAAAAAAAAGAAGCTTTTTTTAAGATTTAGCACCAATAATGCATTATCAAGGAAAAAGTGCGAGAATTTCACTCCCACGTTTTTTTTACTTAGTGAAATCTCATACTATGTTTTTACTGTACTTTTATGTACAAATTTATTTTGCGACCACGTGTTTTGTCAATACTTTTAAATGTTGCATCATCTAGATGAATCTATAAGCTAGACAATAAAGAAAGTAACAAAGTAAACAGTTTCTATATTTACAGCTGTTTAAAATGATTATATTGAGTTTCCAATTGTGTGATTTTGTAGTAGTACGACGCTAATATATTAAACATCTGATTGTATAAGTAAATTATTTTAGCAAATGAGTAGAGGTTAAAACTCATTTCGATAAAACTGAAAAACCTGTGACATTTATTCTTTTGTAAACAATTGACCGTTTTTCATTTCAAAAATTTTGAATTTTTTTAAAGTTAAAAACGGCACCACACAGCAAAAGTGCAGGTTAAATTAAGCAAGTATAACACAATTGGTAACATAATAGGAATATAAGTAGTATAAGTATTTATAAATACAAAAACTGTTTACCTTATCGCCAGATTTATCTATATCATACAACTCATATTGGTTTTTTTTATAACGATATTTGACGTAATAATATACATTACAAATATACAGTATAAATAAACATTACAAATATGCATTATAAATATAATACAAATGTTTAAAATATATCAAATGCAAAGTGTACAAATATAAATTAAATGCGAAATTTTCGTTGAACAAAGTTTTTATGGGAGAAAAGATTTACAATTGAACAAGTAAAAACCTTCTACAATACCAAAAACAAAATCTGAATGATATGAAATCGAGTTTGAAAACTTGCAATTTTAACAACAAAAAAAAACTAACGCACAATTTTTTAACTATTTTTTTTGGAAGATCGTCTTTGGGATCATTTTCTGTAGCTTCTCTTTTTAAAAGAATTTGATCGATCTCATGCGAAACTGTTTCAATTTTAACTTTAAACAAAGGATTTGCACATAGATCTTTAATGAAAGGTCTATCTGAAGGATTTTCCTAAAACAAAAAGCGTTTAACGCTTGATATTTGCAACCGATCAGTTGCACTGGCCTGCGTTTAAAAAAAATTCATTGTTTGTGGGTTTCTTAGGTAATTCCTAACGAAATCGACCTCCTAAATCCGAATAAACCATTTATTTTGCTCAATCAGGTCAGATTTTTGAGATTTATTATATATATATCATTATTTTTTGAAGAGCATCATTTTCATCAAAGTTATTTAACAAATTGTAATTTTGAAACTGTAAAAAAAATCAAACTATGACTCAGTTTAATACCTTTTTTAACTTAAAACTTACAAACAACTTTAAAAAAAATATTTTCCTAAGGAGAGAAGTCCTTGATGACTTCGTCGCGTTTAACGCACCAACAATAATCAGCTAACATGTTGATGTCCAAGCGTCCTTGATATGTGATCTCCATCGTTTTTGTGTCTTGGTGAAATCTTTCCTCTTCTTCCTCGCTGTAATCTCCACAGTTTTCCAGAAAATAGTTAAGTGACTGGAGAAAAAGCATATTTATTGAAATGCGCAATCCGGTGTTTGGAAGCTTTTTACAAGCTCATTTACATGTGAGAATATTCTGAGATTTTATTATTCCCCAGAAAACTGCCAATTAGTTTTCAAAGCGCCCACCTTACATCTTGTTGAATGATTTATATTGTGATATCAAAATTTTTGTTTTTTAACAGAATTCTTATTTGACGTATGTGAAATAGCCAGTATGCAGCTTGGCATTATTGATTTCTGGAAACTTTTTCAGTTGACACCTAAAACCTTGGCCTTCTTTACAAAGTTCTTCATCAGGCCAAGTTTTATATGGAGAGAAGATAGTAAAACTTTTTTCCAGCGGGAGTAGATAACAATATACCACGTAGCTGCCAATTTTGAATGCCCCTCAGTATAACCAGTCTTTCTGTTTATAGTGACCACTATCCGCCCATAGGCACCAGAAACAAGGATGTATTGTGTAACCCTCATGCATCCCTAGTAGAAGGCACACAAACTGAAAAGATTCATCCATAAATACATTAAATGTAGCAAACTGTCTATATGGTTGCACTTTGACTTGCAAAGTTTCTAAAAATGTGAATTTTTAGTATAGACCATCTTGACCTAGTTTATTAGGAATAGGGAAAAACTGATATGTTTTATATCCTACAATTGGTATTTGGAAAAAAAATCCTTGAATTATTTGAAAACTTGTATTTAGTGCAACATTCCAAAAAAACTGTGACGATTGGAGTACTACTTCATTTCTAAAAAATTACCTATGGATGGTGAAAATTTTTTCAAAGAAAAGCTTTGCAAAAATAAGAAATCTTATGAAATGTGTTTTACCTAAAGGTAACCACATACTAGCCATTTGTGGTTGGAGTTTTTCATTGCATTAACCAATACTTTCATATTCTTGTATAGATACCATTTTATTGCTAATATGTATACATATTTGCTAAGTTGTTCTTAAAATGGTACCTGTACCATATTTGCTTAGTTGTTCAATAAAATGGTACCTGTACCTGTACCATTTATGGTACAGGTACAGGTACCATTTCATTGCTAATATGTAAGAATGCTGCATTTAGCCCACTGCTAAAAGAATCAATAAAGAGCCTCCTTTTGCTTGGTTGATAAAGAACGTCAAGTGCTTTAATTGAGCTTAACACATCATTGAGCTTTATATATTATTGCAATATAACAAAGAGCTAGAAGAAGCAACTGCAAAAAAAAACTTTGAAACTTTTCTTCTTTATTTCTAAACCAAAACTATGTAGCTTCTCTAGAGAAGGCATTGCTCTCACTAAGGTGGGAAGCAAGAAGTTGTGTGCTCTCTTTACAAAGACCATGATCTCTGATCAAATCACAATAGATGATACGTGATAAAGGTTCATATGTCACAGATGTATTAGTGCCCTCTATACCTCCCATAGAAAGAAGATTTTTATAAATATGTTTGGATTTTATTAAGAACTGTATTTTTTAAGTAAGTATAATCCAAGGAGGTTTAATAGACAAGGGACGGCACGGTGTATACGTTAATATAAAACGCGCTGAAGCCAGTTTTGAAAGTCAGCCGCTATCTTGGTTGACCCAAAACATTTTTATGTTTTGCGCAGAACTATGGAGAAAACATAGCTGAAACGAAATCAAAACATTGCAACAAATTAATAAACAATTCGCCAGTTATACTTTCGAGGTTATACTATGCTACAAGGAGTTGTTTGCTAACTGATTATCTGGTTCAGCTCATTCCAAAATATATGGAATAATGAAACAGACAATCAAATAGTCGTATGTCAACACAAAATTAGCAGACACCATGTTTTACACAGTATGAATGTTTCTTGTGGAAATAAAAACAAGTGTTTATGAGTTGTTGTTGTTTTTTTTTTTACCTATGTCAAATGACTAATTAGAGCACATTTTCATGTTTAAATTAATTTCTTTCAAAGGATTTCACTGGCCTTCAAAAATGACGAAATTTGTGTGCTGCTGCCTACTCAGTATTTTCTTTTTCCCTTTCAGCCAAGCCGAATAACGTTTTTCAGCATACCAGTACCTGGTTTGCAAGTACTTTTTAGCAATAGCTTTTATCAACAAAACAAGATGGTTTTCCATTGGGCTGAACTCATTCATATGATTAGTTAATGAAGAAAGAATGTTAACATGCAAATATGTTTTCAATAATGACTGCAAAATTGCATGGCATCTTACATTTGACAAGGATAATGAATAACTGCTGTTGTGTTCTACAATGATTCTGAACAACTTTTCACACAAAATGCAAATGTCATGATCATCTATTGAGGGAAATATCAATGCACCTTTTGTTTTCAAGTAAATGCATATTGTTCATGTTTGTTACTTTTATTTAGCGCTGAAATTCACGTTTCACAGTATAGCAAATTTCCCAGCTTAAATACAACAAATCCTACAATATAAGCCACAACACTTTGTGAACATGTAGAGAAACAACTAGCATCAGGAACTAAGAATAATCATGATCAGTAACAGAGTTTTCTAGTGATTCAATAATCATATTTCTGCAGTAGAGTTATACAAAACACTAACAGAAGGAACATCAATGTTTTCAATACTTTGGTATTTACTAGAAGTAGTCAAAATAGGTACATTTTGCAATGGCAAATAGTTTTCACGAAGAACATCTTAAACATCATTAAGCATTAGCAATTATATGTTCCATTAAACTGTCTTGCTGAAGGGTTATTATTACAACCCAATAAACCTCTTATTTTTCCAAAAAAAACTACTGTACCTATGAAAAGTAATGCCACCACCACAATCTTTGAAGTAGACCCATAAGCATAGCCACCGAGAGAGACTTTGGGCCCTGGGGAAGTTTTCTTAAGGGGCCCTCATTATGATCAATTATATACCCAGGACCAATAGAAATGTGCTCTGGTCATTGAAAATTAAAAACAAAAGTTAGTTAAATCTTTTAAAAGTCAAAACTATTTAAATCTTTAATAAAATTATTTTAAAAATTTGTTTGCACACACGGGGTCCCGGGAATCTTCCCCGTCCATCCCCGTCCTTTCCCACCTCCCTTCTCAGCGGCCATGCCCATAGGCAGAACAAGATGGCATGTCAATTTAAATCTGTTTATTAATATTTATCATTTTATTATTATTCAGTATAAATCATATGAAGCTAAATAAAAAGATATAACTTAAAGAATATATAAATATGTATGTATGTATGTATGTATGTATGTATGTATGTATGTATGTATGTATGTATGTATGTATGTATGTATGTATGTATGTATGTATGTATGTATGTATGTATGTATGTATGTATGTATGTATGTATGTATGTATGTATGTATGTATGTATGTATGTATGTATGTATGTATGTATGTATGTATGTATGTATGTATGTATGTATGTATGTATGTATGTATGTATGTATGTATGTATGTATGTATGTATGTATGTATGTATGTATGTATGTATGTATGTATGTATGTATGTATGTATGTATGTATGTATGTATGTATGTATGTATGTATGTATGTATGTATGTATGTATGTATGTATGTATGTATGTATGTATGTATGTATGTATGTATGTATGTATGTATGTATGTATGTATGTATGTATGTATGTATGTATGTATGTATGTATGTATGTATGTATGTATGTATGTATGAAATGGAACTACAATATCTGGTGCCAAGCAGAACTACGTTTTCAAAATCAGTTGTACCTGAGTTATATTGTTGTGTAAAACAGAAAACCGCTAATGAAATATATCGAGATTTTGAAGATGTTCCCTTATATTCATTCACGACTGACCTGTGGACTTCGATGGCGCAAGATCCATTTACTTCTTTATGTCTGTCATATGTAAGTCCTGAATTTGAGCTAAAGACATTTGCATTAGAAAACAAGCCATTTCCTGGAGAACCTACTGGCGAAAGCGTTCTTTAACCTTTAGACAAGACTATTGATAATTGGGAACTTCCTCGGACTGCTCCAATTTATGCGTTGCGTGATAATAGCAGTAATATGGAGAGCTTCATGAATCTCTCAAAATCATTTTATGATCATTCTTGTTTTGATTACACTTTACAATTAACCATCAATGATGCCGTGAGTGAAATTGATGGAATGCAGACTGTCCTTTCAAAAAGCAATCGTATTGTGTCACATTATCACTATAGTTCCAGGCTACACAGAATTTGCACAGAGAGCAGAAGCAATTAGGAAAGGCAGAACGAGAACTGATAATCAATGTTGCTACTAGGTGGAACTCGGATTACTTTATACTGAAGAGATTATGCGAAGAAAAAGATGCTAAATCTGCCGAGCTAGCAATAAGTGAAAAAATTGATAATTTGCCTAATGCAGAATGGAAGCTTGCTGAAGGCTATCACACAATTCTTGCTCCATTTGAACAAGCAAGTAAAAAATTATGTGGCAAGAACTACCCAACGACGTCTATGAAAATTCCGGCTTGGCATGGCTTAAATCAGCAATTGCAGCGATTTATCAATGATTCTTCACATAAAGGTTGTGGTGTACTTCTTGCTCGAAAATTAAAGTCAAAAATAGACCGACGATTTCCACAATTCATATCAGCTTTGCTTGATGCAGCGCGTACGTTTCTTGATCCACGCTGCAAATCCATCTTCTTCTCTAAACAACAGCAAGCTACTGTTGTAGGCAGTCTTCATCAGTACTCTAAGGAATTCCGATCTTGTGGCAGTACTGGTGTTGGTGGAAGTGGACATGTCGCCTTGAGCGACTATGACACGAACTTAATTCAAGTTACACTTCCAAAACTATTACGTTTTATGTTACGTGATTAACACTGATTAAGACTTGATGGTAATAGAAATGGCCTGCAGTTTAGATTTAACTTTCCGATTTACTGCATTGTGGTTTAATTTAGTTACTGATGAATAATAAAACAATAATGCATACGTTTTCATTTTTGTTTGCTATTTTAGTTTTAAAGCTATTTATATTATATAATACTTTGTAGGAACATCTTCTAGTGCTGGCGCTCCCGCTCCTGCTTTTGGAAGTGCTAGTTATGGTTCAGGTTCAGCACTTGGACATCAGCTGCAGCCTCCAAGCCAAGCAGTTTATGGGATGACTTCGACTGCATGCTTACAACAAGCAACTACGAATAGGATGCTGCCAGTTAATGATGCAGCTTCTGTGCAAGAGGAGGTTAGAATGTATATGATTGAACCTCCTATTGGAGGGAATGCCAATGTACTTGATTGGTGGAAAGTTAATCATTACCTTCTGCCGAAACTCTCAAGAATAGCGAGGACTTTATTGGCTATTCCAACAACCTCTGTAAATTCGGAGAGATTTAACTCGACGTCTGGTAACATTATTACCAGAAGGCCATGTAATCTGCTCTCTGAGTATGTGACTGAACTAAATTCTTCACGAAATTTTGTAGTATAGCAGATAGCAGTAGCGTACCGAAGCCAGACTGCCCTGCCAGCCACAGCCAGTACAGTACATTGTAGATTAAAATCTCGGACTCTCTGGAACCATTGCCTATGCATATACTACCACTTTACATAACTGTATTGCATTTTCATTCATTATAGCATTGTACTTGTATTTGTATTGTATTATCTGTTAAACTATAACTGTAAATATAATCCTAGTCCTAGTCTTTATTCAATGCACTGCATTGCAAATACTTGACTTGTTTTTTTTTTTACTTAATTTATTACACATTGTAATTGAATTGTATGGTACTAGTCTCATTTGATTTCATTCACTTTTATTTGACTCAAGAGTCTCGTCTGTGTTGCTTAGTATTTTGTTTACATTGTAAAACTGCAATATGATTGGTTATTGAATATAAAATGTATCGTTTCTGTTCTGTGTTCTGTCACACACTATAAATTATTGCTATTTAAATACCAAATTTCAATATCAGTGCGGCGCACTTTCGAATCGAATTGAATTGGAACGAAAGTGGCTTAGTTTCGTTTCGAATCGTTTCGAACTTAAAATCTTGGTTTCGCACATCACTAATTATTTATTCGTTTCTTATTAGTTTAAAAATATATTCCCTATTTAGATATTCAATAGCTGAAGATACTGAGAAGGATAAGAAAAAACCTTTTTCAAGAGATTTTTTTGAAAAATAACTTAGAAATAAAGTTAAGCATGGATAATACAAGCCAACCTTTTTTTACATGTTTTGTTTCATGGTGCCATATCTCGATTACATCTCGAACCTTATAAGATATTATATCTCGAACCTTATAAAATATGATATTCTCAGATAAAGTTTCGAATTAAATTTTCTTTCAAGTGAAAGGTAAGATCAACATGTTCATTATAAAGATATATAAAATTGCAATCACTTTTTATTATTTCAATAATTTGTTGTGTAATATTTGTTTTATTTAACAAAACTTTCGTTTTCATTAAAAAAACAGTTTCCATTTCTTGAAGTACGTTTTGTAAAAAAGAATCACTATTAAATAAATTACTTTTACTTGGTGTCAAACTTGAAAGAACTTGAATACATTTTTGACAAATTTGAATCTTCTTTATCAAATAATCAGCAATTGATTTCAAAACCTCTTTTACAGAGTGTGAGAAAACTAAATTACTTGAAACATTTGGTACACAAGTTTCAAATTTTTTTTAAAGAATGTAGGTGGCTGTCGAAAAAAACTAGTTTAGTTTTAGAGAATTGGTACTCAAATGCTATGTTGGTAATTGAATCAATTGTAACTGCAACAGAGAAGTCTGACTCTGGGAGACAATTACTGCTAGAATTAGATTGTTCTATTGAAAGGAGTACTAACACGTTTTGATATCTGATTTGATTTTGGATTGCTGTTGGTCTCACATCCCAACTTCCTTTACTTCGTGCTGGTGCTAAGACATTTTCTACACAGCCCTGATTAAACTGAGCTGCGCTAACATAAAAGAAATCCTCATAAAGCAATTCGTTTGTGAGATAATATTAGAAATAGTTACATCTAAACTGTAATAGCTGGATAAAGCTTTTTGACTGCGAAAACCACAAAAATGCAACCCCTTAATCCAAACTTTCAAATCTTTGAACTGTTGTGTAAACTTATTACATAGGGTTAAAGCAGAACTTGTTGGTTTATCTGCTTTTAGATTACAAGAGTTCAGTAAGTCAAACAAACAATCCGTAATTAAAAAAAAAAAAATGCTGTAGACAAAACATTTTCAGGCAATAGTTTGACAGAAGCATATACATTTAAAGCAGTAGCAACAACTTGACTACTAAATATTTGTACTATCCTAGCTAAATTGGTTGAGCACATGAAATTATTACTATAAAAATAAACACCAATACCAGAATTTGGTTCACTGACTTGCTATTATATTGAATTCTAATGACCTCGCCACTGTTTATGTCAAAATCAAGATGTTGCTTTAAAGACATTTCATCCATACAAGGCTACAGTTCCGTTCCAATTTTGTCATACTGTCCACTCTCATTTTTTTGTAGAGCCATAACTTTGTTAGAAAACCCAGGTTCTAGGCTCCCAACAGATTTTTCAAGAAACATTAAAATTGTGCTTCGAGCAGGTAATGAAAAAAACTCTTCTAAGCATTTTAAAAGCTTGTGGACTGCAATACATTATCCTCAAAGCTATAAGTTTATCTTTCACAGTCCAACGTTCTTTCCACGCTTGTTTACACAATTAATGGCTGAACAAAAGGATGACAAACTTAATAATATTATAAGTATATCTATAAAATTATTTTATTATTTTTTCCTAAAAAAAAACAAAAAGGTATAAAGAAACAACTGAAGGATTACAGATTAGTCACATTTCTTTTTAAACCCTGGAAATGTAAGAAATTGATTTTATAAAAACTCATGCACAAAACGATGATCCTGGTATGATTAGTTGAAAAATTTAAAAATATGAAAATTTTGAAAAATTTAAGATGATTTTATTTATTTATTGTAAAAAATAAAAAAGTTAAAACTGATGCCGAACAATTCTTCAGTGATTTAAATTAACTAAAAGTTCTTCATTTACTAAGTAACAGTTGTATTCATCATGCCTTAGCTCATTAATAGCTTAAAAATTTTCAATTTAAAAATGCCTCAGCTCTTTAACAGTTTAAAAAATTTAAATGATTTTAAATGTTTTTTCGCTTTTAGCTGTTAAACAGTCCATGCCTTAATATTATGCAAACTGAAAGTGATTCTCAAATGTCCACGCCATAATATTACGGTTTAAAGCATTTTTTAATTTAATTTTAAAAATTTTAAAGTTACACATTTTTAAATTTAATAGTTAAAAAAGATGGAGATTTTGAAAAAACACCGGACATTTAGAGACCACTTCCAAAAAAAACGCTGGACTTACAGCGACCGTAATTTTAAAAAATACTATGGGTCTGCGTATCGGAATCGGTATGAACCGATATTTTGAAACGAAAACGATATCAAACGATAATGATATCAAACAAAAACGATATCAAACGATATGAGTTTGTCTATGAAACGATAACTTATCGTTTGAAACGATAATATCGCTTTTTTTTATCGTTATTATCGTAATACATAAAAATAACGAGAGATACCTATAAATAATGATATATAAAATAACGGTGTTTTTAACAATATTTCAATTTTTTTTTTTAAAAATGCCAAACATTAGTTCAAATATATTATAAATCTTTAAGTCGTGTCAAGATGTCGTTTTGCCAATCTTTACCGTTTTTAAAAGTTAATCATTCCCAATTATATATATTAACTATGTCTACAAAAATCCCGTAAGAAAAAGTGAAGCAACACTATTCTCCAAATTGACCGCCAGGCTGAAAATCTCCCCATTCCTGACTTTTTTACATTTAATCAATTATATGCATTAGTAAACACAATATATGTTGTCAGAAAAATCAAAACTGAGTGCTAAATATGTATATTTTCAAAATTAAAACGCACAGCTGTTGGCATTTTTTCTTCCAAAGTTTTAATGAAGTCAGCCATTATGGTAATCAAAATAACCCACTTACGGCTGCTCTCCAGATAAAAAGTACCATTTTCCAACATGGCAGCAAACATTAAATTATCAACTTGTGCAGTTTGCCTGATAAATAAATACAATAAATAAATATCAGATCAAATCCTAACGCCCATATCACTCTCAGTATGTGAGAAAACTCAAAATAATATTAAGCCAAATTTTGATTCTGATCTTGAAATTTGTCCATCAGTAGTGTGTTGCAACTGCAGAAGAAACTTGTTTAGTCTGAACATAGGTGAAACTGCATATCTTTCCAGCTGGTTAGAGAGTATATAAATGGTACTTTAATATATATATATATATATATATATATATATATATATATATATATATATATATATATATATATATATATATATATATATATATAACATAAGAAAGTAAATCATATCTCATTCCAAACTATTATGGAGCTATCAAATGTATTAGAGCTCTATAAAAATAAAACCAAAAAATTATGTTCCACTTTATGCAGAAATCCTACAAGTGCTGTAAAATTGAGCATTAATGTTAAAATGCAGGAAACTCTGAATATCTTTAGATGGTGATCAAAACTTCTTAAAAGTTATTGTTAATGTTTTGAAAATATATGAAATATGAAATATATGAAGATTCTGGTGTGAAGCAATGCTATATTCTTGCCATTGTGGAGATGGTCTCAGAGGATAATAGCAAATCTCCAAAAATTATTGGCACCTCTTCAACTTGAAGAAGTGAACTTCAGTATGGCATTTGATCTAAAGTGTGCAAATAGTGTTTTCGGACTTTCAAGTCACTCAGGCAAATATGTCTGTCTGTATTGTGAAGGAGAATGTTCTCTTAAAGCAGGGACACTAAGAATGTTGGGCTCAATAGACTTATATTATGATCAATATGTATATGGTGGAAAAAAAAGATTGAAAATGCACGAATACAAAAATGTAATAAATCCTCATTTCATTTACTTAAAAGAACATCAAGAAACTTTTCTTGAATGCATATTTCCTCCACCTGAGCTTCACATTATGATGGGAGTTGTGGATAAACTTTGTACTTTGCTTTTATATGTTTAGCCAGCTTTTCAAAGCTGGTTGAAAACACATTACATTTTAATGAGGAGGGTACCATGGTGTAGGTTTAGATGGAAACAGGCTAATAGATTTATGTCCCTGTTAGATATTTTGGAGAGGGATGTTACCTTAACTACAACAACCAATATTTTACCAATAATTTTTTGTCTAAGTTTTCATTAGTGAAATCATCTGTGTTTGGTTTGGAAAAGGTTACAGATATTTCTGTTAAAATTGAAGATTTCAAAAGTTCATTTACTAGTCTTCAACTAGATACAAAAGATGTTTTTGGCTATGACTTGACAGTTTCATGGAAAATACATATTTTAGTGTGTCATATTCTCCTCTTTGTAGAACACAATAATATTAGCTTAGTTAACAGAACAATATTGTGAATCTGTTCATCACAAATGTAAAAAAACTTGGATGAACTATAAAAGAAACATAGCACACAAAAGTTATGGAGAAAAGCTAAAATCTGCTGTAGTAAATTTTAATTTAAACAAACATTAACGCTAATATCATTTGTGATACAAATGTATTTATTTTATGATTTTTTTGTAAATGAAATAAATATAAATGGGTTATTTTGACTACCATAATGGCTGACTTTATTAAAACTTTGGAAGAAAAAAAAGCTAAAAATTATGTGTTTTAATTTTGAAAATATACATATTTAGTACTTAATTCAGATTTTTCTGATAACATATATTGTGTTTACTAATGCATATGATTGGGGAGAGTTTCAACTTGGTAGTCAATTTGGAGAACAGTGTGGTAATGATATGCTTTTTTTATGTTGAAAAATCATACGATATTATCGCTATATAACAATATTTTATTGTTATATTATCTTTGCATTTCCAAAGACCTTTAGCAAATCTTTATAGTTATCGGTATTTTTAAAACCCAGTTACTGTATCATTTCAAAATAATAACGATACACAGACCCTTAAAAAATACAGGACTGTAAAAGGGTTAACAAAATGTTTTTCATATAAAATATGAATGAATATGCTTTAAATTTAAGAGCTTAAAAATTGATCTAAGTATTCAAAGAAAGATCTTTTACCAAAATAAATTAATTACTTTATCTGTTCTGCAGTCAAAATTTTCTTGCAGTCTATCCTCCGAAGTTATACAATCATACACTACAAAATTACATCATTAAATAATTTAACCAAAAAAAGTTATTGCTTTAACTTTTCTTTACTATTAATGAAAAAATAGTGTGATTTACCTTTTATATTAGCACAAGGTAATTCATTTTAATTCATCAAATTCAGGAAAATCTAATTCAGGAAAAGGAGGTAGACTGTAACTGGGTTATCAACATAAAATAATAGGGAAAAGTTAAATAACCTTTGGGAGAAGTTTTAGGATTAAGTAATAATTTCGCTTTTGGATTCTCATCAGAGCAGTATGTAATATGCTGAGTTTCTTTTTTATCATTTTCATCCGGAACTTCATGCAATAAACTAACATCATTGTTAACTAAAGGCAACGAATCTGCTTCTTGAGATGGGAGGTTGCTTCCATATCTTCTAATAAAATTAAATAGTTATATAACAGTATAAATATGTAACTAGTATAAAGATTTTTAAGAATATAATTTTAAAACTGATGTTCAACATAGCTAGGTGAAAACAGACTTAAAGCAAGAGCTTGTAAAGAAACAAAGATACAGGGGATTTACCTGATAATTTAAGATTAGTCAAAACCCGAAAAAAAAAAGGGTACTTAAAAACATACTGTTCACCATTAGAGATTTCTAGTGTTTTTTGTTTGGACGAAACTAAAGTTCTTTCATCTAACATTTTTTCTGAATCGATTTTTTTATACACTCGATTTTACATTGCATTCACGGTCGTTTACATAAAGCGAAACAGCGCTAGTTATTATGCGCATGCTCCAAAAATAGAAATCGAAAGCGATGTAAACATGAAAAAAATTTATGATTTATCAATAGCTGCAATCCTAACATTTTCTCAAATAATTTTACAAATAGGAATCTTCTAAAAAAAAATGTAAGTAGGGATAGTTCCTATTATAAGCAAAGTTTACATCAGCCTTAAAAAAACCTTGAAATTTGATTGCGCACGAATATAAAAAACTGAAAAAGCAGCTTGTCGGTAAAGGTAAAATTGAGAATTTTAAAGTCAGGATAAAATAAAATCTGATCGTAGAATTTCTAGACTTTTTTTTTAAAACTGAAATTCAGTCTATATACAAAACAAAAAAGCAAGTTTTACTGAGCATTCAATTTTTTTACTTTACGTTGATGGCTTACAAGTGATGACAATATTGCACCGTTTTTGGCTGGTTCTAAACTATGTATAAGTGCTACAACTCAACTCAACCTGCTAGCGTTGTTTATAAATTTGCATTCTCTAATATTATTTTTTTGTCTTTAGATGGAACTAAACAACACAAATTTGAAATTCATGTGCAGAGTTTGTGGCAAATGGCTCGGAAAAAAGCTATGAGTATTAGCCTGAAAATCAAAATAGAAGAAGTTTTTTTTGTCAAACTGACAAATATAGAGAGTGTTCATCCCAAAAGAATATGTCATAAATGTAATAAAATGTTACTGCACAGTTAATAATGTTAGCAAAAGGAAAAAAACAACATCTGTGACTTTATTTTCTGGCTGGCAGCTACACAACAGCAACTGTGTAGTGTGTCAGATGGCTGAGAAACTACGAAAGGGAGCAATAGGCACACAATCAATTTTGAAAACAAAGAAAGATTTTTTAGCAAGACCTGGAAAAAATAAACGTTGGACAGTTCCCATGCCTACATCAATAAAAGAAAGCTTAACACTTAACACTATATACAGCCTGAGTGAAAATATAGATATATCAGAGCTTAAAAATGAACTAAACACTTACTTAGAGCTATGTCTATGCTGTATGTGTAATAAAATACCAAAATTACCTGTTACACTAAAACGATGTGAACATTTGTTTTGCTTTTTATGTCTAGTTGAAGAAATGAAACAAAAGCATTTAAATAAAACATTTTGCCCACAATGCAAAGAAAATATTTATTATGACGACTTGATTTCAAGTAAAAAAATTAATTCCCTGCTTAAAAAATGTTGACACTTGTATGTTCTGCATGCAAAATGAAATTCAATGCATTAAAAGAATATCAATCATATAAGTTTCATAAAACTATCTGTATTGCAAAATCATCCTTATTATCATCATCATTGTCATCATTACCGTCGACATCATCTTCATCTTCTACATCATCATCATCATCATCATCATCATCATCATCATCATCATCATCATCATCATCATCATCATCATCATCATCATCATCATCATCATCATCATCATCATCATCATCATCATCATCATCATCATCATCATCATCATCTCCATCCAGGAAAAGAATATATAAATACCAGGGGCAAGGTTATTCAACCAAAAAGTATTAAAAATAAAAAAAATTGTGGAAATTGTTGCAAGTTTAAGTGTTCCGTGAAAATTTCAGAAGACGAGAGAAAAAAATTATTTAATGGATTGTGGGGAATGTCTCAGATTGAAAAGCAACACTTTTTTAGTAAAACTACTGAGCGATTAGATAAAAAAATGACTCAGATTAATTAAGTAAGCAAATCAAGAAGAAAATATACTTATTTTTACAATTTCTTTGTTGATAATGTCAAACATCGTGTATGTAAGGTGTTTTATTTGTCTACATTAGACATCAGCAGCAGGCAAATATCATACTATCATGAAAATAAGCTTGAAACTGGTATTCCTGCCCCTACAAAATGGAGGAAACATTGTAAAAAAAAAGTTCTTGAAATGACTAAACAGAGTATAGAAAACCATATTAACTTGTTTCCACGAGTTGAGTCACATTATTGTCGAAGCATTTCCTGCAAACAATACTTTGATGGTTCATTAAATTTGAAGAAACTTTATGATTTGTATTTAACATATTGCACTCAATATAAAATTTTACCAGCAAAGGAATGTATGCACTGCAATATTTTTAACACCAAATTTAATATTGAATTTCAAAAGCCAAAAAAAGATCTATGTGATACATGCTACCAATTTTGCATTATTGAAAATGCAAGTGAAGAACAAATCCAAAAGTATAACAAGCATATTGTATCAAAAAATGAAACAAAGATCGAGAGAGATAAAGATAGAAAGTTGAAGTCCCTACCACAACCATAGTTTGTATTGATCTACAAAATGTCTTGAGCTTGCCAAAAAGTAACGTGGGAAACTTCTTTTATAAAAGAAAGCTCAGTTGTTATAATTTAACAGGTTACTCTTCCTGAACAAAAAAGCATATTGTGTATTATGGCATGAAGGTATGTCTGGTCGTTCCAGTAACGATATTGCCAGTGCTGTGATATGTATGCTAAATCAAGTTTACAAGGATCTTCCTAATATTGACAAGTTTTTACTTTGGTTTGATTCTTGTGTTCCACAAAATAGAAACGGTCATACGTCAGCTGCATTGCGTGAGTTTCTTATTGATCATCCAAATATTAAAATCATTGAACAAAAGTGTTATGAGCCAGGGCATAGCTCCATTCAAGAATGTGATAATATACATAGTCAGATTGAGAAATCATTACATTCGGCAGAAATATTCAGCCCTCCCGAGTTGATAAAACCAATATTGAATGTTAACCAACGTAAACCATTTTTTGTATACCAAATGCAAAAAAAGGACATTAAAAATTTCTCAAAAAGTGCCTGTCTTATGAACTACCATAAGGTTCCATACTTTAATGTCAAAACACTTGTATATAGGTCTAATGCTCCTGGTCATGTGTATTTCAAGAATCGTTTTACAGATATTTATAAGGAGGTACGGCTGTCTAAGCCAAAAAACACTAGAGGATCAGGAAGTAATCTTGAAGAACCATCAATTCCATTGGCATCTTGTTTTCGACATAATATTAAAATTTCTAGTGAGAAAGTAAAAGACATTGTTTCTATGTACCCATACATGCCAGCTGTAGATGTTTGTTTCTATAAAACATTATTTCAGTAGTTTTTTTTCAACTCTTCATCCGGAAACAAGTTTCATTTTAATTGTTTTATTTATATACTTTAGTTATGTTATGCATTATTCAGTTTTAATTTGTATAAGGTTCATTCAAGCTGTTATTAACATGTTATTCGTATTAAAAACTTTGTTTGTTTATTTTCAATAAATCTTTTTAGATAGAAATTATTTTCTTTAAATAACATAGCTCTTGTTAAAAGCTGCCCATCCTTCCAGAAGCAATATCAGTTTAATTCTGTCAAAGTAGCAATAAGAAAGCTAATTATATCATCCCATCCATTAAGTTTTCCAACGAAGTGTTTTAGGATTCTATGGGTGGAATGCAAGAACCGAACTTGAGTCAAGTTCGACTTGAAATCTCAAGTTCGACTTTGTCAAGTCAGACTTAAAAAATTGACTTGAGCGAATGCGTAAACGAGACTTGAAAATTTCAAGTTCGTGCTTGAGAAAGTCGACCTTGAAAAATAGTCGAGGCGTTGAATATAGGGCGTTTATCGGAAAATGCACTTCGCAACCAATAGCGGTAATGGATTTTTTTTACGGGAAAAACCTTTTACTGAAACAAATTCCGTGTAATGATATTTGTGTAATATACGATTAAATAAAAAGTTAATAACAGTAAAAAAAAAAAAGTTCTTGCTATGTATTTTTCATCAGAAAAATAAATTCATCTTGGCACTTTCAGTTCCAAATCCTTAGTTGTTGGTAAACAACGGTTGGTCATATGTACCACTTAAGTGATCAAGACAATTTCTCTTGATTTCTCCATTTTAACAGATTCCATTTGAATTAAAATACATGGAAATGTTCAAGAAAATACAGAATCCTACTTTGACACCTTTTGGGGATGATACTATACTACAATGTATTTTATTTATCTTTTTTCTAATATTTTAATGAAAATAATGGCTTTTTTTACAAATACTGAGAAAATTACTTTAAACAAAATTAGTTTTCTCAATACTAATACTACATAATACTATGTGTGTATATATATATATATATATATATATATATATATATATATATATATATATATATATATATATATATATATATACCTACACATATATATACCATTTACATATGTAAGTATACCATTTACATATGTAAGTCAATAGAGATCACATATGGAGACAGGTCTTCTGAAATTATTGGGCCACTTATAGAAACAGAAAAGAAAACTTTTACGAAACCAGTGATAGCATCTTGCTCATTAACACATGAAAAAGAACAAAGTTTAACGTTAAACAAAAATCTTTTAATAAAGAAAAAAATACAAAAAAGCAATATAATGAAATTCATGATCTTGATAAAGAACTAATGCAAAAACAAATAGAAATAGATGATATAAAAAAAAACTCTCTCCAGAAAAAGCAACAATACAAACAAAACTTTGTGAAAATTTTCACAGCTAAAATTTTCACAAAGTTTTAAAAAAGCAACACAACAGAATTATTCTATGTGAGGATTATTATTTTCTAACAATATCAGATCCAAATTGTTTTTGGAATGTTTTAATTTATCACTTTATTTTTTAGTGAAATTGTTTTTTTTCATATATAATACTATTTTGAAATATAAAATGTAATTCTTTTGAAATAATATGTAGTATAAATATTTGAAAATAATGTTTTTGTTATTAGACCCTTTATCCATTATCAGACACAAATTTTTTTTAAAAAAAATAAGTCTGAAATTTGACTTTTGCTTTGTTTCTGCAAAAATATCTTTAGTGAACGCTTTAGTACCACATTCTTCATTGCTATTTTGTATTTCATTGCCTCCACAATAATCATTTTGTAGAAGGGCAATACTACTATAAAATGCGGGTTCTGGCTCATTTTCATTTTTGATCTCCGTTCTGAATATTTTTGTATAATCGCGGTGTTGAAAATGTTTGACGAGGGTGAGGGGTGGTGAAGACGGCGAGGGTGAGGGGTGGCAAAGACGGCGAGGGTGACGATGAGAAAACATTTTTTTCATAACGTGATAAACACGCGTAATGAAAAAATTTAATTTTTGCAAAGGTGATTAAATCTTGCGAATTAGGCGTAATAATAGGCTTGTCCGAGAAGAAGGTTAAAGCTTCCGGATTGACCGACTTGCGCGTCGCCGGAGTTGAGAGTGACGACGAGCCTTCTTCCGGCTGCGACGCTGGGCATGGAATCTGCTTCTCCAAAATTTCTGTAAAAGGAAAGGGTTGTGGTGGATCCGATGGTGGAGTTGGATTGTAACAGCAGTGTTGTTGAACGAGGATACGTTTAATCCGTTCCAAGAAGACAAATAAAAATCTTTCAATCCAGACGAGGAAAAGATGCATTTGCTGTTACCGTCATATCCAGAAAAAGTAGTGTAATTGTTTGTATTATAAGGTGTCCAAGGACTGAGAACGGTTCCGTTTCCAGGAGGTAAATTGCTGTCGTACATTCTGGCTCTCGATTCCCACCAGCTTCCAGAAGCGCCGATGATGTGCATCCTGATGTATTTTAGAAAAACTCCATTTCCTTTTCCATTTGTGTCAAGCAAAACATATTCGTTTCCGTAAGTGGTGTTTAAATATCTGAAGGTCTTGCAGTAAAGTTTGAAAAGAGGGATGGAGGCAGGAATGGAAGCAAGAGTGGAAATGAACGGTTGAATCCAGTAAGTGATTGTAGATGTATTTTTGTTGACCAATTGGATGCTGATGTTTGTCCTGAACGGCATGTCAAGAGTAAAATATCCTCCCAACGAAGTGTTGCTTAAAACGTTGCATCCTTGCAAAGAATTGGCGTAAAAAGGTCCGCCGATGGGAGAAAAAAGCAAGTCGCAAGCAAGTCCAGTGTTGTCCACTCCTATTCCTTCCGTGGTTTCTGAATAATTTCCAACGTTAATCTCGCCATCTGTAAATATTCGAATGAAAACATTTCCAGGAAAGTTTCCACTGAGAGCCAGCCATAACCTTCTCAGAACTCCAGGTCCGTCCGAGTAAGTAAAAACTGTTGTCGTGGCGGCTGATGCTACCGTTTGCGATTTTAATCCAAAGGACGAAAAGCTTGAATTTGAAACAAGCCCTAAAAAGTTGGATTTTTGTAACAAAACGTCTGCGTAACTTTTTGTCGCGGCGTCTTGCGCGTTTGAAGGGTCGAGCACATTGATCAGTTTATGCGAATTCAAATTTAAGTCAGTCGTTCCTACAGTAGTTCCTCCTGTCGAATGCGTGTCAACGTAATTTTTTGTGGCGGCGTCGTGCGAGTTGGTTGGTTCTGCCAGGTTGATGATTTTTTGAGAGTTAAAATCAATGTCTGAAGTGATGGTGCTGGATCCATCCGTTTTGATATAAACGTTGCTTGTTGAGTCTGCTGTAAGATTTTCTAAATAAGCGCTGAACTCGTTTCTGTTGAATTTGTCAATCATTTTTTAAAAGGGTGAAAATTTTTTTTAATTCGCAAGTGATCACCAAAGGGTGTTGACAACGTCTTGAAAGCTGTTTCCCTCTTCACATTTTTTCAAGACGTAAAGACACAAGTGACCGCAATAAGACGTGTTTCCAAATTGAACCCTTTCGCTGTTGTAAAAGACTGGGCTTTTCAAATAATCGACGAGCTCGACGAGAGGGGGTTGAGCATAAGAGTCAAAGCTGAACTTTGCGTCCTTTTTTCCCGCATTTTTTTGTCACTTACCTTTTTGTCACTTACCTTTTTGTCTATTCCTCTGGTTATTCCTCTGGTTATTCCTCTGGTTATTCCTCTGGCTCTTCCTCTGGCTCTGTGTCTGGATCGAAAAACTTATCATAATCGATCAAGTTGAAACAAGGTTTATCGACCGAATAAGCAATGCAATCGGGTCTTTTTTTGTAATGACCATAAGCCAACGTGTGTATCCCATCATCCAAAATGATTCTTTTATCATCGTCGGAGCTGAGAGAGGTTTTGTTGATTTCCTCCGTGTAAACGTCATGCAAATGGGATCGGATGACATTCATTTTGTTTAACTTTTCTTTTTTGGTTTCGAGACATTTTTTGTAATCGTCGTGTGTGATGTATTTTTCGACAACATATGTTTTCACCCCCTTGCATTTTTTGCATTTTTTTTCTTGTTTTTTTTTGGTGTATTTTGTAAGAGTAAAGTTTTGACCTGAGACCGACAAACTCTTCAATCTGTTTTCCTCCAGTTTCGTCTTTGAACATCCCAATGACCTTTTTGTTTAAACCCACTTTGAGCCCGACGCTTTGAATGGCTGGATGGTTTTTGCTAAAATCGCTCGTGTCGAATTTTTTTTCCACATCGTCGGCAATGTCTTTGTAAAAATCGTCCGTTTTTATTTCATAAACCAGAGAGTCCGTGTCTGTCATTAGAAGCTTTGCGTCACCAGGATATTTTTTTTTGATGTAATCGTAGTGGAACTCGAACATTAAGGTTTTGCTCAAATCCAAAATGGACATCCCCAAATAAATTGGTTTGTTGTAAAAAATTTTTGTCCTTTTCATGTGAACGGCAATCAAGTTTTCATCGAAAATTGTGTGCCTGTCGTAATTTGGTTTAGCCGATAATTTTATTGCCTTTTCCTTTTCTGTCACCAGTCTCACGTCCACTCTTTTTTCAATGTTCTCCATTGTTTTTCCAAACACCGAATTGTTCATCAGCTTGAAAAATTCCTTCTCAAATTCGCTGGTGGCTTTTGTTCTCAATTCGGTGTTGAGGTCGATGTACGGTTTCATCCAATCACGTTGCTAAATTTTATACCTCGGTGTACCTTTGAAATTTTAATTCCCAATCGTTCGTACAATTTCAGGTTTTCGCAGTGAAGGACATAATTTTTTTTGTCGTTTAAATTTGGAACGAGCTTATCCACTTTTCCAATTTTCATTCTCTCGGGGGCCAACGGATAATCGTTGTGTTCATCGTTAAGGCTTTCAGGATAATCCAAATCAACCTCCAAAATGCAAGGAACCGATCTCCAATCGGACAGTTCGTCTTCTGTCATCCATTCGAAACCGTGAGTGGGAAGAGGTTTGCACATAGCCCATCCGTACAGGTTGTTGGCGTCCAAGTATTGAATGAATTTTGATGGTTGGCTTGGATCGTGTATTTGTTGTTTGATTTTCCATGCCGGTTGGAGATCATCCTGATCCCTCCACGAGCTCCTTTTTGGATCATTCGAAGCATGTCGGGGTCGCTCAACAATTCCAATTTTATTTTTGTCAGTTTCAAACAAGCGTCCCATGCCAACCCAGGAGACGTGTAATACCAGGCTGGGTCGAGCTTGTAATGTTTTATGCAAACGTCCCTGAAATTTTCAAAGACATCGGCCAGAATCAAAACGTCAGACACGTTGTACAAATCGTGGTAATCTCTGAACGTTTTGCATTGAAACACGTTTTGCGTATGCGCGCAATCTTCGTCGCTTATTTCCTTGTGGTTGAGTTTTGAGAAAAACACTTCTTTTGGAGACAATTGCGTTTCGTGAAACCTATCGAATCCATCCACCCAATCGTAAGGGTACACACCTTTTTTTCGAAGCAAATCAAATTTTTCTCCTTCAAAATATTTTGCGAGGTTTTTGAACTCTTCTGGCTGTAAACTTTTTGACAAAGCATCCAAACCGATGGAAAGGAATTTAAAACTGTCGATGAACCTCAATTCAAATTTTTTTTCTTTTGTTTTTCCGTCTTTCCCAATGTACTCTCCCACCGTGATTTTTTTTGAGAAGCTGATGTATTTTTCCTCGTTGCATGGGATGCAGGTTATTTCTCCTCCCAATTTTTTGATAAACAAATGACTGTCGTAACCCGACAAATTGTGAAAAACGACAGGAACAAATTTTGGGACTTTGTATTTTAAATTGCATTCGTTATGGGCCGCTCCTCGATATTTTCCAGTAAAATGGCAGTGATCGCGCACCTTTTCTGTATCGAGAATATTTTCTTCGCAAATGTGGCAAACTGTTGCGGATTTGAAATTATTTTCATCGTCCTTTGTGAAAAACATATTTTTTCTCTCGATTTTTCCAAAGACTTTTTTTATTGCTTTTTCCAAGCTGTCGACAAAATATTCACCAATGTCGTCGTCCTCGCTTTCCGACGCGGAAATTGTGGGTCCTCTGTTGTAAATGGTTTCGTCAAAACATTTGATGTAAAAGGCAAAGGAGCTCGGAACGTGACTTTGAAACTTTTTGGTGTACGACTGGTCTGGATTTTGTTCGCACGAGTCCATCGGTTTGACAAAGCTTTCAAAATCCGCGTAAACGATGAATGGAACCCTCATCGACCTTTCTATGTGCCCAAATTTCATGAACGAATTTTTTGGAGGAAGATCCATTCGTGTCGCGCTGTGCTCTCTGCAATAGGTAGAATGTTTTGAAAGGTCCTCCTCGCTTTTCATCCCCTGCAAGCAATTTCTGCAAAAATATTTTTTTACGTTTCTTTTGGATGCTTGTGATGAAATGAGTCGATTCAGATTTTTTATCAGACAATAATGGTTTGTTTTTTCGTCTGAAACAAGCAGCAAATCTATTTCATGTTTTCTGTTCAAGCATTTCGATATTTGCAAAGGGTGTATGGATTTTTTTTCGTAACCAAAAACGTTGACGCTTATTTCTGGATTATTTTTTTCAAATTTTTTGATTTGATCGAGTTTGGTCGGAAGATCAATCCCTTCCCAATTTATTTTTTTTGAGTTTTCGATCAAGTCTTTGTCAATCCTTTCTCCATGTTTTTTTCTTTCATGTTCAATGCCCTTGTAACGCACCACTTGAAACATTCGTTGTCTTCGTTCTCCATGTTGATGATTGCTTTTTTTCTTGCCAAAAAGTCGTCGAGAGGGATATACGACCGGCCACCGATGGGTCTGTAGTCAATTAAATTGATGTCCATTTTCAAGATGGCGGACACTGTGCAATTCGAGCCCATTTTGTTGTATTTTTTCATGTTTTCCAGGATCTCATCTTTTGCTTTTTCGTAAAATTCTCCCAAATCCATCGACTCCAAAATAATCCCAGCCTTTGACAAAAAAGGAACAGTTCGATGCACCTCCTCTCCAGTTGTAAGGCTGACGCTCTCCATATCGATTGTCAAAACAAGGCTCGCTTTTTTGTTTTTATTCTCTTGAAGAATTTTTATCGCTCCATCTTTCGCCAAATCTAAAAAGGCAGAAGCGTCCTTTTGGGTTCCTTTGACTTGATGCGAAAATTGTTTTGCAACATACTTCAGAGCGTGATTGGTCAAATGAAAATGAATGAGGGGTTTGTAAACTGCTTCGCGCACAATTGATTTGCGGACTGTTGATTTAAGAGAGTCTACTTTTTTTTTCACTTCATTCCCCACATTGCTTATTGTTCTCTTTACCGACTCTGGAACATACGGATCAACAAACTCAAGCAAGCTGTTGAAACTGTTGACGACCACATTTGTCACAGACGTCGTAAACCATGAAAAAACTCCAGGAGTCATCACAGGAGACGAATCTGGAACAGGATCGTCAAAGATATAACGTGACGGCTCTGGAACAGTTGCAACGGCAAAACGCGGAGCAGGATCCGGTCTCGAAACTGGGCTTTGAGCAATCGAACGAGAAGCAGGAACAATTGACCTCGCATCTGTCGTCCGTCTACGAGATACAGGATGAGGACCAATGACAGGTCTTGTTGTTTTTATTGCCTCAACGAGCTGTTCCCTGGTCATTTTTGAAAAACCTTTTATCGCTTGGTCTTTTGCCTGACTTTTCAATGTTGCCATTGAAACTTTTTTTTCTTTGACAGTTTTGCTTTCCATTTTTTTATTGCCAAGAAAATTATTTAACTCAAAATCAATTTTTTTGGTTTTTCCGATTTTTCGCATTTTGTTTTCCATTTTTATTATGCCAAGAAAATTTTTTTTCAAAATCAATTTTTTTTCAAAATCAATTTTTTTTCAAAATCAATTTTTTTCCGAGAATTTTTTTCGATTCTTTTTTTCCGAGAATTGAAAATTTTTTTTTCGGACTTGGAGATTTTTTCAATTAAAAACACATTAAGCAGCAGGAGCACACACTCTACGTCTATCTTTACGGAGACCTTTTTTCAACGCTTTAATCTTTAATTCCTGTCGTTGCTCTTCTTCTTCTTCTTCTTCTTCCAACCTTTCTATCATTATTCTCATTTCTCCAGTTAATGTTCCAATTTCTCCAGTTAATGTTCCAATTTCTGTCTCCACCCGTCTTTCTATCAGTCTTCTCATTTCTTCAGTTAATGTTCCAATTTCTGCCTCCACCCGTCTTTCTATCAGTCTTATCACTTCTTCAATCCTTCTTTCATTCGTTTCACCCATCTTTTTTATTGCCAAGAAAATTATTTAACTCAAAATCAATTTTTTTTCGGACTTGGAGTTTTTTTTCTGTTTTCGAGTTTTTCTGAACCTAAAATGTCAATCCTTACTCCATTTTCCACTTTTCCATCTCGACGCTCCAAATATCTCCAGCCATGCCCCGTCTTTTTCATCGCTTTGTAAAGGGATCTGTATTCAACAACCTCCCCTGTTTCAACGTTGGTTGTTTTCACAGACACAGGTTTTTTTCGAATCGAACCAAGCCTCTCGTATTTTGGGTCAATCGGTTTTTTCGCATTTTCCGTTTGCGTTTTTATTTCTTTTTTTGGTCGACCCACCGACTTGCATTCTTTTGCACCTTCCAAAAGCGAATCTTTGCTTACGAGATTGTTCTCAACCGCAATCATCATCAAGGTCAACAAATTGCTTGATGTTTTTGTGACACCATTTTCTCTCAGCAAATTTTTCAGATAATTTTTTGTTAGTCTCATGTTTTATTTTTTAAAAAGAAAAAAATTTTTTAAATCAATTTTTGTCAAGAATCTCATGACGCTTAATAAACAGCGTTCATGTTGGTTCCGTCTGAAACAAATTGGATCAATTTGTCGGAAATGATCACTGCGAAAATAACGGTGCTTTCTGGCACTGCTGTTCGGAATTTTAGGTTGACAACCAATTCGGCCGTTTCGGAAACAACTCTTTCCTTTTGCTTGCTGATGTCGACAAAAAACAACGGAAACAAATTTTTATATTCAAGCAGAGACAAACCTGATTGACAAACAAGCTCGTTTGTGCCATAATATTTTTCGTCAAAAGTGAACGCGTCGGAATGGGCCATAACCACTTTCTTTTCTCCAAAATTCAAGTCGTAATTGTAGTTTGGATATTTAATCCCATTGACGGTCACAAAAAAATTGTTGATATCGCAATGATCGAATACGGCAGGATTTGCGGTTTGACTGGAACCTCTGTTTGTCTGAAGACCGAACACGATATATCTCGGAACGCTTTTGTCAGTAATTCTTCCAAGGGTCCAAGTAAATTCTGTTAGACCAGCGGGAATGGCTTGCCTTTCGACTTTGTTTGCTTTGTAAGCCACTGGAACGGAGATTTTCTTTGCTATTAGATTCAAAAATTCGGATTTTTTCAAAACATCCAGCTCAATTCGAGGCATGAAGAGTCGGAATTTTTTGATGTCGATCATTCCTGCGGTAACAGTTCCGGCTCTGTAAATGGCGTCATCGTATTCTTTTTTTGTAAAGGTGATCGTGTGTCTGAATCCGTAAACAGCTTTGTCATATGTTTCGCAAAAACCAAAAATGTGTTTTAAAGGTACCCTAAAAGAAAATACACCAATGGATCTGGTGTCTGCAAACAAGTGGTCTCGCCTGACGATGAACCCCGCGTTTCCAGTTGCGTTTGAGGTGTCTTTATACCACATTTGCTTCAAACCATCAGCCAGCTGAAAACCGAAAGGATATTTTAGCAATCCAAGCATGGTTGTTCCCTGTCCTGGATACATGACTTTTTCCACTTGCTGTCCTGATAAGTCGTAAGTGACGTCACTGAACAAATACATGATGGCGTTGTTCACCAAGGCAATTTGGTCTGCTGCCGCATAAGCAGTTCTGTCCGCTTTTTTCAGAACTCCTTCGACGAGGATGTAAGCCTCAGACGGAAGTGTCTGCACAGACTGGCAATCGATCTCAAAAACGATTGATCCTGAAGAATTTAAATCGATTTTCGTTGGAAGGTACTCGAAAAAATCAACTTTTTCACTGCCGGTGTCGTAGACAGGCTTTTCGTCAATTATTAATCTGTCGGTGTTTATCATTTTTTTAAAATGAGAAAAAAAATTTTTATGTCATTTTTGATTCGTCAAAAAAATCAAGCAATCAAAAGCCCGCTCCCCATTTTGACCAGATCTTGGATTCTGGAAGCGTTCTTTTTTGTCATTTTCTTTTTTGCTTGGATGGACGAGCCAAACATTTTTTTATGCAGTTCTTCCATCGGATTAATATACGCGTATGGATCCACCTTTGCTGCTTCGTTTACAATCGTGTTAACCAATTGGTTTGGATTCACCGTCCCCGTCTTGGCGTAAACTTTTTCAATCGCTTTTTTCCCTTTGTCGATGGCAACGTCTCTGGCAGTTGATATGGCAGAAGAGGCCAATTCTTTTCCGGCAGATCTGGCGGCGGTGATCGCTTCTCTTCCAATTTCGCTTGCTGCTGCTTTCCTCAATAAATGAAGAGATGACTTTGATGCGTTTGAAGCTATCATTCTCCTCAAAAAATTTTTAAACGTGGCAATGATCCCTCCTCCTCCGACAACGTTCTTTTTTAAATATCTTCTGTTGTTCACAATGAGCATTTTTTTAAAATGAGAAAATATTTTTTTTAATTCGTGTTTCACGACTCGATGTATTTTTGAATCGATCGGTATTCCTCTTTGTTTATTTCACTCTGCTTTAAAAGCTCGTCACAAATGGCAACAGCTTCGTTTCTCGATGCGATATTTCCAGCATGACCAGCGGCGATGCTCAAGCTTAGTCTTTGAACAAGCGCATTTCGATCGCTCGGAAGAATGATCACTCCACGGCCTTTTATTCCCCTCGTTTTTTTGTAATTTTTTTCCCAAAATTTTGAAACAATATTCTCCCACTTTTTACTTCTCGAAGCTTTTGGTATGGTTGGCTTCCCTTCTCTCTCCATTGCATGCGTTTCGACCAGTATTTTTTCATAATTTTTCAAGTCCTCTTCTGTTACCTTTTTTTCATCAGGCTCGGATCTTGAAATCAGCTCCCAAAGTCCTTCTGTCCCGTTGTATCTTTCTCCACCAACAATGATATCGTTTTCATCGATGAAAATTTCTTCTTCTCCAATAAACATTTTTCCGCGTTTTCCTTTTTTTGTGTGAATCCCAAACACTCTGTCACATATACCTCTTTCCGACGCATAATTCGACAAATAATAAGACGCGAGGACTCCTAAATTCATTCTTTCAGGAGCCTTTAAACTTTCAAAAGACGTCTCGCTTTCTGGGTAAGTCAAAGCCAGTGGAGTGTTTCCATCCTCTTTGTATGCGATGCTCTTTATCTCGTTTTTCACTTTTTCGTTGCTCTCGATCAACGGTTGAAAAAACTTTGACAGATCAGTCTGATAATTTGCATTTGAAACGTTCCGGTTAAGGCTCTCATTGTAAAGCTTCTCCCTGTTGGCCATGTAATTTTTCACAATCTCATCTCTCTTTTTTGGGTCATGTATTTTAAAGAACTCCATTTTTTAAAATACGGAGAAAAAAACTTAAACAAAAACGAAAACTCGTTTGCGTTTGCGCTCATTTTCCTTTTTTGTAAAGGTTATTAAATGCTTGAATGGCTTCTTCTCTTCCTTTTTGGATCAGTGACTCTTCGGTCAATTCGTCAATGCTGCTTTTTGCTTTTGTTCGGATTTCTTCGGTCATGGTTTTAAATTTTTGAAGCTCGCTGAGAACTAATTCGTATTCGGAATCGCTCACAAACCCGTCCATGAGCGATTTTGAAATGTGATCGCTAATCGTGTTCAATTTTGACTCGGAAAGAACCTTTAATTTTTCGTGCTTTTCAGCCTTTATCATCATTTTTTTGTTTTGATGGTTTCCAAAAATGGACAAAGCACCCATTCCAACCGCAATCCCCTCGCACGCAATAGAAACTGGGGTGGCAACGACGGTTGACAAAAGTGCAATACCTGTAATCCCCAAACCAATGCACACCGTTTGCAACCCATCGTCTACGAAACGAATAATTTTTGACACTCGATGATACTTTTTGCTCAAAGCCATTCTTTTCACTTTTTCATCCTCCATTTCTTTTTGGATCTCTCCTACTTTTTGAAGGCGGTAAACGTGTGCTCCATCGGTTGGTGCTGTTGGAAGAACTGGATAAATTTTTCCAGTGTTTTTTATTATCTCCATCTTTTTAACAAAGACAGATTTTTTTAATTCGAATCGATGTGAATTATTTTTCAAAGCTTTTCGCCTTTTTTGGCTATGATGTCATTAGTACTGTTGTTGTGCACATCCAAAATGACGTCATCCACAGGCTCTGAAAAAATCGCATCGTTTTTGAAAAAGTTTAATTGGTCACTTATTTTGTTCATCAAAGTGACGACAGCAATTCCTTTGTCAAAACTCAATTCAACGGACAACGATATTGGCGTGTAAGAAAGAGCAGAAAATTTAATGTCTTTCTGAGCAAAAATCTCATGATGACCGTTTATGTTATAACAATTTGGATGATCCAAATCTTTTTTTGTCACAACAATACTTTGCGATGTCTTTTTTTGCAGGTTTTTGATTGTCTCCACCAAATTTTCCAGCTCTTTGATCCTGTCCACCTAGTTTTCAAAATTTTTGGTTCGATCCGACTCTTTGAATCGCTCCAACTCTTTTATCCTCTCATCCATGTGTCCCAAATACATTTTCGAGATCTCCAAACTCGAATCGACATGTTTTTCTGCCGAGGAAACGTTTTTAAAAAACTTGTGAGGGGCATGCATTTTTTATATGAAAAGAAAATGTTTTAACTCATTTTATTTTCTTTTTTTTTTCTTCGTGTTTTCACATTTCTTCTCCTGATTTAGACTCATTCATAATAGCAAAGTGCAACGGCGTCCAGTTTTTTTCATCTCGCGCGTTTATATCGGCTTCGTTTTCAAATAAAATTTTCATGACGTCAAGATGACCGTTTTGGGATGCTAAGTGCATCGGTGTTTGTTTTTTTCATCTCGCGCGTTGACATCGGCTCCGTTTTGCAAGAGCAACTGAACGATTTTGAGATGACCGTTTTGAGAGGCGATGTGCAGCGGCGTTTGTTTTTTTTCATCTCGCGCGTTGACATTTTTTAATAGAAAAGAAAAATTTTATTAACTCATTTTATTTTCTTTTTTTTTTCTACTTGTTTTTCACACTTCTTCGTCAGATTCCATTTTCCCAAAATCCAAATCACCACCCATGATGCTTTGAACAGAAGGCGCGTTTTTTGCGATGACCACTTCTGAAATCCTAACCTGAATGGACTCGATCTGCGCTCCAACAAAAACACCTTCAATTTTCAAAGAGGCAACGGCGTAACACTTTTGTCGAACATATTCCAAAGGATCTGTTTTTACCAGCTTCCTTTGAAAAAAACATTGAGGCTTCTCCTTCTTGAAAAACAAAGAAGAAACCTCAATGTTTTTTTCGCTTTTCTTTGTAAACAATTTTCCGAAAAAAATGGGCGATGCATGTGGCGACGTCGTCGCAGATTTGTTTTTAAAAATGGACAGATCCTCTGTCGTTATTTTTTTCGTTCTTCCTCCTTTTTTCAAAATTGGAATCATTTCCTTGACTTTTTCGCGAAGAAATTTTGATATTTTTTCAGTCACCTCGATAAACTTTTTTTCTTTTTCACTCATTCCATTTTTTTCGTTGAAATCGAGAAAGGACATGGAATATCCCTCCAGCTCGTTCGTTCCAAAACTGCAGTTCTTAAACACACCCAGAGAAAACAAAACGGGGATTCTTAAAATAAAAGAGCCTTTTCCAGAGGGGTACTCATAAAAAAGCGGAATCTTTTGGTACTGAATTGGTTTGGTTGCGGAATAAATCTCTCCAACCGATAATTTGCTGTCGTCAAAATTTTCAATCGTCACGAAATTCATCTTTTTAATATGAAAAGAAAATTTTTTTAACTCATTTTTTCAAACGGATCAATTCATTATTGTCCACCCATGAGTTGAACGAGTCTGGATATCCTTTCCATTTAACCAGTGATTTGCTTTTTGTTCTGCGAACTATTTTTTCAATCCTGAATATGCTCTGATCCGTCTTTTGCATCTCCTGCTCGTAAAAAGTGCCTTGAATGTCTTCACCTTTGGCGTCAGCGATTTTATACGTGGGTGGATCCGTTCGCTGAATTTTTGACACGGTAAAAACCTCCTCGGTCCATTTCGGCGTGTACCCTTTTTCAAAATTGGTCTTCTTTTTTGTGATCCTCACTTTGTCACCCATTAAAAATTTCGGCTCTTGTCTTTCTTTCTGCATCTTTCCATTCAGGTTCATCCAGACAATACTTTTATTTTTTTCCTCGCTGGCTTCAATTGGAGTCATTTTTATGGATGAGTGCTTTGTGCTGTTGTAATTTTTCACCATTTCATCCAAAACGTCAATGTATTTATTGGTGCTGTTGGCTGAAAAATATTTAAACATTTTTTCTTTCATCGTTCTGTTCCATCGCTTGACGACACAGCTTTTTTCCTCGTTTTCAGTGGAATATAATTGAACACCCAGCGCTTTCACGTGCTTGTTGTAAAACTCTTTTCCTTTGTCCACCCACATTTTTTCACATTTTCTTTCACCAAAAATTTTTTTCAACGCTTCAGCCACTTCAAGTCCCGTTTTGCTTTTCAACGGAACGATCCACCCATACTTTGAAAACACGTCGATCACCATGAGCAAATATTTTACACCCTTGTTGAATTTTGAAAACAATTGCATGTCAACCAAATCGACAGCCCATATTTCATCGATGTCGTTCACAAACACTTTTCTTTTTTTAAAATGACGAATGACCGGTTTGTGAAGCTCCTCTGCAAGCTGATCCGTCCATTTTATACTTGAAAAAAAATTTTTTTTTTTTTTTGCAGACACCCAATCCGAATTTGGCTTTGGCTTTGATGATGGGCTCGATAAGCTTTCTTTCGTTTATTTCTTTTTGAGTGGGGTTTGGAATGGAGTTCATTTCTTCAAGCATCACTTGATCTGCCAAATTTCTGCTTTTAACGTCGTTTAAATATTTATAGGCCAAATCGTGGTGGTACGCTGCATTGTCCACTCGGTCCACCGGTTTGGTCCACTCTTGGAACATGTCGGTGGATGTGAGCCTTTTGTCCAGGTTTGTGCCAGGCCCTGCAAAATTCATTCCTGGAATATGCATTTCTCCTGGAAATTTTACCCACGGAAGCTTTATTTTTTTTGAAAAAATGTTGATCGATTCGACCAAGTCGCCCCCTTTTGCCATTGAAGAAACAAACGTGCATTTGGTCGTTCCACAAGAGTCGCAAGTCTCTTTTATCATTTTTCTGTTGTTTTTTGAGATTTCGTTTCTCAGATGCATCGTTTCTGTTTTCCTTTTGCATTTGACACAGTACATTTTTTTTATTTTAAATAATTATTTTTAAATTAAAAAAAATGGAAGTGACCGATTTGTCATGGAATATTAGAGAAAACAAAAGGAACAACAACGAGCTTTTACCAAGAAGCATTCGAGGAATCATCGTCGGAAAGTCCGAGTGCGGAAAAACAAACTTGCTTCTCAATTTACTGCTCAAACCTGGATGGCTTGATTATAACCATTTACAGATTTTTGGCAAATCTCTTTTTCAACCCGAGTACAAAATACTCAAAAAAGTCTTTGAAAATAAACTGCCAAAAAAGACCACCATCGACTTGTTCAAGGTACAAAACGAAATTAAAAAATTAAATCTAAACCCTGAATGCGTCATTGACGATCTTTCAAAAAATAAAAAATTTAAAAACGAGGACATTGAGTGTCAATTTTTCGAAACGGATGACGATGTGCCAGACCCTTCCGAACTCGATTCAAACAAAAACAATCTGATGATCTTTGACGATTTGCAATTGGAAAAACAAAACAAGTGCGAAAAATATTACATCCAAGGAAGACACTCCAACGTCAACATGTTTTACCTCGCTCAAAATTATTACAATCTCCCCAAACGAACCATAAGAGAAAACGCCAACTTTATTTGCCTCTTTCCTCAAGATGGTCGTAATATTAACCCTATTTATCAAGACTACGTTTCGTGCGACATGACAAAAGAAGATTTCAAAAAGTTTTTAAAAAAATGCTGGAATAAAAAACACGAATTTGCCGTTATCGATTTGTCGTCAAAAAAATACGATGGAAAATATCGAAGCGGATTTAACAACTTTTATTTTCCAAAAGAAGCCATTTAAAAAATTTTTTCACCCATTTAAAAAAATGTCAGGCATAATCATCGATGTGGATGGAACATCCAACATAATAACAACAGATTTTTTAGACAAAATCGTTTTTGAAAAAGAAAAAAAATATAAGATGGCTTTTCTCGGTCTTGAGACATACAACAGCTTTCCAAACATCTCCAGCAAAAACAATTCTTTCTGGTACAGCATGACCAACGGTGTCAATTGGGAAAACGTTGTCATTCCAGAAGGAAGCTACGACATTATCGACATCAACAATTATTTGCAAAAAACCGTCTCAAACACAATAAAAAATTATGCGTCTCAAAGTGCAAGCTCTGTCACAGCAAATAAAATCAGCTACTCACCAGAAAACATCAAGATTGGATCCAATTCAAACACTTTAAAATCAACCATCAAACTTGGATTAAATTATTTGATGGATTTGAACGTGGAAAACAGCATCGCCTCCCTTTTGGGCTTCACAAAAAGACAATTAGACTCCAATTCCGAATACGAGTCCGACGACATTGTCAGAATTACGAACGTCAACACGATCAGAATCGTCAACAACGTTATCGGATCGGCATACATCAACGGCTCGCAATTAAATTGCATCTACTCCTTTTACCCCTCTGTGGGTCCTGGCTTTAAAATCATTGAAAGACCCACCCATTTGGTTTACCTCCCTGTCAAAGTACCAGAAATTTCCACGATGATCACACGCATTGTCGATCAAAACGGCAATCTAATCGACTTTCGCGGAGAGGACATCACGATCCGTTATCACATTCCAGAAGTGAAATAAATATTTTTTCCGGCATTTTAAAAATGAGCTATTACATTCGTGTCAAATTAAATGTGTCTCAGGGACAGATCGATAAAATAAAAAAATCAATCATTGAAGGAAAACCCGCGAGCATCCGTATTTCAAATGATAATCTTCACGGAAACGACGTTTTACTTTTAACAGAAAGCCAACATCGAAAAATTGTGGACGCTCTCAATCGAGGAGTTGGAGTCACCATAAAAATGAGCAAAACTCAATTGGAACACAACGCAAAAGTATAAGGAGGATTTCTTGGTGCTCTTTTACCTTTATTGGGAAGGGTTGCAGCTAAAGCCGTCCCAGTTTTTGGTAAGGCCGCTTTGGGCGGGGTTGCCTCTTCTCTTGGTTCCAATATGATCGACAAAATTTTAGGAAATGGAATAAAATCAGAAGGAGGGTTTCTTCCTTTCTTTTACCTTTATTGGGAGCTCTTGCACCCACTTTGATCGAAAAAATTATTGGAAATGGTATTGCTTACCTCAAAAGCAATGGAAAAGGGATGAAAATTGCCACATACAAAGGAGACGGACTGTTTTTAACACCCTGGGTCACAGGAAGCTCACTCAAAGATGGATTATACTTCAAAAGAGACAGAAAATATGTCCCCATCCTATCTTAATTGCTTCTCAGACCCATTCTCAAGAATCCTTTTTTAAAAAGTTTTTTTGGCATAATAAAATGAACGGAAAAACAAGGATCTTGCGAAATGAGGACGGAAAAATTAAAAGCATAAAAACACTTGACCCCATTGAATATTTAAGGAGCAAAGGAGTAGGATGGCGCGAAATTGAAATTTACAAATCAATTCTCGAACAAGAACTTGAACAAAAACAAGAACAAAAACAAGAACAAATAAAAAAAGAAATTTTTCGCACAAGATTTAAACACCTTTGCAAAAATTAAATTTTTTCATTACGCGTGTTTATCACGTCATGAAAAAAATGTTTTCTCATCGTCACCCTCGCCGTCTTCGCCACCCCTCACCCTCGCCGTCTTCACCACCCCTCACCCTCGTCAAACATTTTCAACACCGCGATTATACAAAAAAATTCAGAACGGAGATCAAAAATGAAAATGAGCCAGAACCCGCATTTTATAGTAGTGGCAATGTTGTGAAGCACAAAACAGGATATTATTATAGCTATGGAATTTTGCAGTTTTGTTCCTAAGGGAATGTTAAGACAAGGGTATTGTTTTTTTTTGATATACCAAAACAATATTCAACAACAACATTCAACATGTGTGTACTTCTCAAGTTGTAATTGTATCTGATTTCATTTTCATTTTTGGGTTAGAAAAAGGTGTCATTAAATATTGTTTATAAGGATAGCCAGAATCACCTGAAACATGAACATGTTGGCGAGCTTCTAAAACTTGTTTAATAGCTGAGTTAGCAAAAACACATGAATCCTTAACAATTCCAGGCCATTGAACACAAGCAGATAAAATTTCATATGAAGCACCTGCAGTGACCTGGCAATTAAAAAAAAAATCCCTTTTTGTTTCGATAAATTTCTGCGCTTTCTCCACAAGGAATTATTATAGGAATATGTGTTCATTAATTGCTTCTATACATCCTGGGAATCCTTGAATTTGGTAAAGTCTAAATAATGGTTGATAAATATAAATATTTTCTTTATCTAAGAAAAGTTTGAAGTTTGTATGAAATAGCAAAATCAGATATCCATGAAAACTTATAATCACTTTTGGTGAATTATCAAAGAATCAGCTTCTGTTGGAAACTTTATGTACTGATATCTTTTGTTAGCCATTTGAATTGAAATGTTCTAAACCACTGGACAAACAGTTGAGTTTCAGCTCTTCCAAATCTCCTATTATTCTCTAAAAGAGTTTATTTATTGTTATAATCATTTGTTGGTATAAAATGTTGTTATTTAAAAACGTAATGTAAAATCTACAATAAGAAGGTGCCATTTTCTGATACCGTTTCTTGAACATTTAAAAAAAAGTTTTTTTTAATACTTCATGTAATTGTAACTACTTCTCATGAACTCTCTTTTACTCCTTTTACACGTATCACCTCTTTGTATAACTGCAACTATTTATTACTAAATGGAATTTACTTTTATACTGTATCACAAAAATGTGCCTTAATCAACAGCCTTTTATAATGCTAGGATGTTCGACATTTCAAAAAGCTGATAAACATTTCTAATGGCATCAAAATATGACATGTTGAATCATTACATACGAGTTACAGGATGTTTTAAAAGACACACGTTTTCGCAATGTTAATATTCAGTTTTCTGTAATGAATTCATTTAAAAATATACTTTCACAATGCAACCTTCTAAATTAATTAGGTCAATATGCCCAAGTAACTACTTTTGCTTGTTAAAAACTCATTTTCATACTTGCAAAGGTTGTAATAAGTTATATAGTAATAGTTAAGTTTTGTTACGCATCAGCAAAATGATAATGGCGGTCTGTTTTTTTTTTTTCAAGTTTGATTTCAAGATTGGTCTGGAGCAGACTTGCAAAAAATGACTTGAAAATTCAAAAATTCTCGTTTTTCAAGTCTGACTTCAGTTCAAGTTCGCTTCTTGCATTCCGTTCAAGTCAGACTTGAGATTTGAAGTCTGACTTGAAATTTCAAGTCGGGTTCTTGCATTCGGAAGGAATTTTTGCTCTCTCAAGTCTAGTTTAAAGTCAGACTTGAAAAAGGTCTATTTTTAGCGGTTTTCAAGTCTGACTTGAGTTGAAGTTCGCTTTGTGCATTCGCTCAAGTCGCACTTAAGGTTTGAAGTTCGACTTCAAATTTGAAGTTCGGTTCTTGCATTCCACCCTATATTTGCATTTAAATCCCTAAGTTAAAAGTTTGCTTTTCGCAAAACGTTTAAATTGTATTTACTAAAATATGGAGATAGCACAAAATAATATTAACGCGAAATGTATCTATCGAAATTATCTCCAAACAGGGTCGGGCCATAATAGCAATTTAAGCAACTTACTTTTTTTTTTCAAAACAAATAATTTTTTTTAGAATACAGGCAAGTATTGAAAAAAGTTTTCATTAATGAAAAATATATCGCCAATTCTACTGCATTACAGTGTAAAACTTCAACTTGATTTATCTCAGTTTAAACAAATGCAGAGTTAGAACAAAATAATTCTAACCTGACGAATTGTCTAAAGATTTTCCCTCGAAAAAATCCTCTTAAGTTTTAGTGCCATTTTTACGAGAGGCCAGTCGAGCTTTCAAACTGATTATGATTCAAGTGTTATATTGTCCCAACAATTTTTTAAGATATTCCAAATATCCTCCTTTGATGATGGCCACAATTCACAGGCTTTTCTGTATAGCTTGTCCCATAGTTCAATATGGTTGAGATCAGAGCTGTGTGTTCACCTCCTTTTCATTCTAAATAAACTCTGCATAGTTTAAAGCTATGTTTGAGGTCATTTTTTTTGCTGGAAAATGAATCCAGCACCACTTAACTGCAACTCAGATTGAACTGCATTCTGTTCATGAATGCAGTTCAATCTTTTGTTTTTGTTTTTTTTTCATTATACCATAGGTTTTATCTAAATCTCCAACTCTAGAGTTCGAGAAACGATGCTTTCCTGTAAGCAGCATGCATTCGAGCAGCATCTTCTCTTTGCAGCATATGGTAGCATTTTCTATTTTTAGCTTTGGCGAAGGTAATCTCTTCATTTTAAACCAAATATTTAAAACTTCAATTCGTCCCCCCAAAGTACTTTTTCAAAGTCTTCTATTGTCCATTTACGGTGAGTAAGAACCCATTTTAGTCTTTTTCTTCTTATTTTGAGGTTGAAGTAATGATTTTCTGATGGCTATTCGACCATACAGATTATATTCTCCTAGACGTCTTTTAATTGGTAGTCTTTATTATTCGCGTATAATTAGAATATGTTAGAGGGTGGAACGACTAATACAACCTTTTATCACATATAACAAGCCATTTCTATCTGGCAGACCAGTTTTTCTAACTTTTACTTATACAAAATCGACAGCGATGGTTAATAAGTCGTTGCTTTTGATAACGAAAAAGACCAGCTGTTCCAGTGACGAAAAGATTTCAACAGGTCGATGAAGTCGGTTTACTAACTGATCAGACAGGGAACTCACAATTCTTAACATTAAGGACTAAAGGGAACAGGGGAGAGGGGTGGGGTCTGATTCAAATCAGATACCCCGTTTATACTAACGGTAATGTAATCAATTCAATAAGTTTCACAAATATTCATAAAGTACGTGTCATCATAGAAATTTAGATTAAACACGGTTTCTTCATAGTGTATCTAAAGTACTATGATGAAACTTATTATTAAAACGATGTCGTTTTTATCAAGAGTTATCTGCAAAAAATAATGTCAAAAAGGTAACCATGCGCGCTACGGTTTTGTCGCCAAATTTTTACCTATAGCAAACACTATCGAAATTTTTGACTCTATCTTTTGTAAAAATTCTGTTTTGCTAAGAAACTTGTTTTGCATAAAAACAGAAAACAACGAAGTTGTCTTCTGTTTTTGTGCAAAAACGTTTGTAAAAAAATGTTTCTTTCAAAATTGAATGCCTAAGTTTATCAAAAGTCTTTCTAAATTTTTCAAACAAGAAAAGAAAAAAAAAAAAAAAAAAAAAATCATTTGAAAAAACAATGAAATTTTACGAATTTATTTCGAATTTATTTACACAAATACTGTTATAATGTTATATCCACTTCTTTATTTTCCAATGTAACATCCACATCTTTTGCTTTTCATGTTATCTCAAGCTATAATAAGAAATTGCAATTTGATTTAAATTACAAAAATTTAAGTGGAAAAAAGTTTTTTTTAATACATAGTACAGTTTAGATAATTTTAAATGTACAAAAATATAATTAAGACGGTTATATCTTAAAGAATTGAACCAATTAAAGCAATTCACTTTTTAGAAAACACTTTCGCACACTCTTAGTTAAAAGGTGTTGAATTGCACCGTTTTGCTGTAAATTAACAGTGTAATTTTACACCTTTTTATTTAGAGCCTAAAATCAATCCTCAATCAAAACTATTTTTTAATAATTAGGCTTCGCTCATGAACGGCAGAGGATCAATCTATTATCATAATTATATGTATAAGAAAACTTTGCAAATAAAAAGGACGAAATGATTTCTAAAGTGCAACCTTTAAAATGCTGTAAATGAGAAATATTTTCAGAACAGGAGAATATGGAAGTCCAAAAAAAAATTTCAAACGTAAAAGAATACAAAAGTTGTTTAAAACATACGAAGTACGCTGATTTTCTATGTTGAGCATTTTTCCGCATACTTTTGAAGTTCTCCCATATAAGTTTTGCAGAATAAATTTTTCCTATTGTCATGTGCTTGAAGTCTATCAATAAAGTGATAATAAACTTCCTAAGTCGTTCTCAACATTCAATATCTTTCTGAAAACAGTTTTGCTTATAGTAAAAAATTCTGTTTAGTTGAAACCTCTTTTGTAAAACTTACCTCTCGGAGCCCTAGGTATTATAAGGTCCAGAGTACGTTTAGAAATATTTGGAAATTCCTGCTTTAGCATTTTGCGAAACGCTTGTTCGTTACTCTTTAAGTTTGCTACAGAAAAGGTAAAAGAATAAGTAAAAGGGTAAAAAAAAAAAAATGATAAAGACAAATTATTGCAAATTTTATCTTACGACATTTATCAGGAGTTCCTCACCATTTTCAGTATAGACTTGCAGCCCCGTACGTACAAGCGCAAAAAATGTCCCAGTATAGTCGACGGTGCCATCTTTATACAAAGTCATATTCATTTTAACTAAACGCTGCAACAAGAAGATCATATATAAACTATTACAATCATATGTAAGGTATTAAAATCATGTATAAAATGTTAAAACTCCATTTAATAAAACATCACTATATATTTATGTGAAGCAAAAATCGAATAATAACAAAAACTTAAACTGACAACAGTTACAGATCGTTTGGATTTACGCAGCTAAATACTTTGCAGTAAAAAACAATTACTAACGGGTGGTTACTAAAAATCCGGACGAACTTTAACTGAATTTTAAATGCCACAAGCTAAATCTTTTTTTTTCATGCTTATATCCATTTTAAAGGTTATTTAATTCTCTATAAGTTAATTTACTTGTTTTTAAATAATAATAATTAAGAAAATAATGATGGCCAAGCAAGAAGAGGTAAGAAAACGGATTTACGAGTTCTATTTGAATAATAAATTGCAAGGTAAAAAGTTCACAGTAGCTCACTGCAATGCTGAAAAAATTCCAAGAAGCACTATGATATAATCAAACGTGTTGAGAATGATTCTGGGTACAAAAGAGTGCAAGGAAATGGTCGTGTGGCCAAAATCTTGACCCCAAAGGGTATCAAGCGCCTGAAAACCATATTTGATCGCAATGACCGAGTTTCGATGAGGCAAGCTGGTCGAAAATATGGATGCAGTCATTCACATATAATTAAAACTCTTGCCAAGTACACTGACATCAAAAGTTATAAAAAACAGGGTATACCTCATCGACAAGAGAACCAGAATGAGCGAATCAAAACCGGGATTGATCGTCGTTATCGTGATTTTAAAGGAAAATCGGTCATTCTTGAAGACGAGTCTTACTTTACGCTGTCACCTCGACAATTAATAGAAACAACACCTACTACTTTAGCAACAGAGACAAGACTCCACCAAGTGTTAAACACCGCAAAAAGCGCAAGTTCAAGCCCAAGATGCTTGTCTGGCTGGCCGCTTCTGACAAAGGTATTTCAAAGCCATTTTTTGTCCCCAGCGGCCTTGCAGTCAATAAAGCCATCTATGAAATTAATTGTATAAAGAGAAGATTAGTGCCGTTCATCAACGCTCATTATGCCGATTGTAATTATATATTTTGGCCGGACCTGGCGTCATCGCATTATGCCAAAACCGTGACCAACTGCTATGAGACTCATACCATCAATTTTATCAAAAAAGTTGACAACCCGCCAGCCGTACCGGAGTGTCGTCCAATAGAAGACTTTTGGGCTTTTGAAAGGAAAAATCTATGAGAATAACTGGCAAGCAAAAGACGGTGAAGCAACAACAAACCAGAATAAAGCTTTGCCTGAAAAAAATTGACCTTAACCTCGTATTTTCACTTTTTGGGTCAACTCGTGTTAGAGTCGGCCGAATCCGAAGAAACAGACTGGTTGAAGACAAACTTAATTAAAATAAATAACTAAAAACTCTTTTTAATGATAGTTTTATTTAATCTCTACCATAAAAACTTTAAGAGTAATTGCCCATGAAAGTTTGTCCGGATTTTTAGTAACCACCCGTTATTTGTTACAAGGAAAAGTAAAACAAAGATTGAACCAGAATATTTTCTTATCTTAATAGTTTTTACAAGCCTTTTTTTCTTGGTTTGATATCGAAAACAAACATTAAAAGACACGTTGGTTTACTCACAACAACAGCAATTAAAAAAACTTCATTTAAAGAGAATAAAACAAAAAAAGGAAACAATATGAAAAAAATTAACCTAAATTTAAAGAAAAAATCAGATTGATAATTTAGAGTTTATCAGCAGTTAAACTTATGTATTTTTTTCACGATTTGTTTGTAAAAAAAAATTAAAGAATTACAACTAAAGAAATAACTTTAAAATTAAGCCTTTGCTAAGAAAAATTATCAACAAATTGTCGCTTGAATTCTCAAAAAAAGGACGCCCTTTATTTAGTTTATTCTTCATAGTAATATTAATTTCTCAACCTTTGAGAATTGAAGTCTGAAGCATAATTCGCTTTGAAAGTGTTTAAGTCTGTTAGTTTTTGTTTAAAAAATCATGTAGAGAAATAGGACAAAAATTTCATTACAAATTTTGTTTACTGCTCGATGTAACATGGTGTAAATTGGTTTAAAAAAGATACCTTATAGGCCAGAACCTTCGAACATTTCCTACCCAGACCTATTGGTGGTAACATTTGTCGTAGCAACTCACAGACTTCAGTGTGTTTGATACGACCACTAAGAGATAAAGTTCCACTTAAGTTATAAAAAGTCTCTGCATAAAGCTACTAAACAGATTTTAAACTTTTATTTTTTTTTACTTTTTAATAGAAATCGATAATCCTGATCAACCGTTAACATTAGAAGTTATTTTTTTTAACGAATCAATATCCTAAAACTTAATGCAATCAACAAAACAAAATTTATTACTTTGTAATTTAAAAATGACAAATTTTTAAATTAATGGGACTTGATTAAACAAATAATTGAAGGCCCTTTTGCTAAAAGTACTTAAGTAGCAAAAAGTCATAAAACAGCCATTCTGTGACTTTAAATATATATATTTTTTGTCATAACATTCAATAAAAATGTGGCTGAAGTTCAATCGTAAAGATGTGACCACTACTGACAGCGTGAACATCAGCCACACATTTTGAAATGGATGCTGTCCAACTTTGTAGGTAGTCATAAGTATCTCTGAACAGTTGATGAGATATTGTTTTCCACATTATTGACAAGGTTCCGATAAATTCAGTCTTCAGGCACATGATGGTGGTGATGGCCCCCTTTACCCTTTAAATTTGAAGTGATAAATCTTTTTGAGTTTGGAGACAACACCCTTGGTTATCCATTTCTGGGCTTCTCCTTAAAATGCCTTGTTTCAGAACTGCTGAAATGCCTGTAAGTGATATCCCAGCACTTTTGCCAACTTCAAATTTGTCATGTCAAAAGAATGTAATTGAGCCGTGTGCTTAATCAGTTTTGTTGCCAAACTACTATTCCAACTTTTTCAATCTAAAAAATAACAAGAGGAATTTTAATTGTGATAAAATTATGATTTATTTAAATTAACATTGTAATGACAAGGGAAAGAAAACTTTTGACTTATAGTTAAAGAACTTCAAATCATATAAATCATATAGTAATGGACATTTCAAATCATATAGTTAAATTTTGGTAAATGTCAAAATCATGCAAACTAAAACTGATATAGACAATATAAATTACTTTCATTTAAACTAACACTTAGAAAACACTGCATTATTATTAATATTTGAAAAAATAACAAAAATGTTACATACTTCTCTTTGATAAAATGATCTTTTCTGTATTTGCAAGCCCAAAAAAGCTACTCAATTTTTTGACAAACTGCTGAAATACCTTAAAAACTAAGTTTCACTCACAGCTTATAAATAGTAAACAAAGAAGAGCTGCAATAAGAATCAGTAACTTTAAGTTTTTTTACACTTAACCTAAGGGGAGGCAAAACTTCTGAAGAACACTGTACATTTTAATTTATCGAAAATTTTTAAAATTTTATCTTTGTTGTAAAAGAGTTAATTCCAAAATTTTTGTAAAAAAACTTTAATTTTAAAATTCACATCTTGAAAAAAGTACTACCTTGCTCGAGGGTCAAAATCTGACCATACAGCAACTACTTCATCCAAATGATGAGGTCCGAGGATACTTGAATCTTCTGTTAGGAATGCAAAATTGTCCATAATAACAGCAATAAACAAATTTAACATCTAAAAAAAGACATTGGAAGTACACACAGGTTGTTACTTGAAGATTTATACCCAATCATACTAATAATAAAACATAGTTTAATCAGTCTTTTGGCTTAAAATGCTATGATTAAACTGTGTTTTATTATTAGCATGATCAGATTATTAGAGATATGACTTATTTTGAAAATTGAAAAATGGTTTTCTGTGACTCAGTTAACTATTTAAATAAGTCTAAGACAAGTTGTTACACTTAGAAGCTTTTGAATGAACTTGCGTAAAAGAGTTTTTTCAATTAAAAGCTTGCCAATAAAGTTATATAAAAAACAGAATTTTAAAACACAAACAAGAAAAAAACAAAATAAAGATAGGTTTTACAAATAACCATTAATCTTTTAAATCGAATTTTCTGAAATTTATTAAAATAGATCTATTAAAGCATTTAAAACAGCAAGTTTGGTTGATATGACATGCCAATGTTCATACATAAAATTGTTTGTTAAAATTTGTTTTAATTGAATACTCTGCACAATTCTTGAAGGGTTGAAACAAAATAACATAAGGTTTGTGAGGTATTTCAACTTTTTTCTGAAATCCTGTAACTGTCTAAATATACAGATTATTTTCAATTAGATTTGTTATAAATAACCTATACAGAAATTTTTATTTCTTATTCATTAAAAACCAAAAAAACCAATTGCCGATGCTTATTTACAAATAAAACGTAGGTTAAGGAAGTAAGCTTACTAAGAAAGAACAGAAGAATATAAAGGAAATGAAGTAAACATAATTTAGAAATGTTCCACAAGAAGTGTCAGAAGGATCAACAGATTTCATGTTTCGATCACAAAGAGCTTTACTTCCGCAAGCAAGCATTATTGTTGGCCAATTTTCTCCTGTAGTAATTCTAAGAATTCAACATTTGCAGATTAAATTAACAATATAAATATAGACAATATTATCTCTAAAGCTTTTGTGAATTATTAAAATACATATCTTAATACAAAAAATGCAGCTTTTATTATTCTAATGATGATAATGTAGAGTAAGATTATTTGAATATTCAGAATTATTTTTTAATGCAAAAGAAACAAAAAGGCTCACAACTCACCGAAACAAAACTTGAGTTGAGCTAAAATAGGATCTGAAATGATTATCTTCATTAATTAGATTCCATGGTTCATCTGGTGAATCAATTGCAATTTGAGAAAAGATCTAAAAAATATTCAAGTTATTCACATAAAGTTCAAATTTTGATTAACATAATTTATATAGCAAGAAACTTACCTGCATTCCAATAATTGCATACACAAAAAACAACAGAAAAATCAGCATCCCAACATAAGGTAATGCCTAAAGGAAAACATTCCTTTAACATTAAAATAATTTTGTGTGTTGTAATCTTTTGTTAGATTTATATATACTAATTTAAGAATATCAAAAACACAAAATACCAAACCTTTGCAAAAAACAATTTAAAAGTAAACTAATACTACATAAAAATGAAAAAATAGAGTTACTTGAAATGACTTTAAGAATGTCCAGAGTAAGATGCGTAATGAACGACTTCTTCTTAGTAATTTTATCAACCTCAAAGCGCGGAACAAGCGAAATATGCTGGTGTCAAACTTTACTTGAGGCTAATAGGAACATTTTAATAAAAATACAATACTTATACAACTTAGTTTGAAACAACATCCATATAAAATTAAATAATTACAACATTAAAAATATTCTGATTAAAAAAAAACTGCAGACTTTTGTTGACCTTATTCTTAAACATTTAGAGTTATTTGATATTCTTCAAAGGTTGGTTTGATAAAATGCAGAAAATAAATGTAATTTTTAAGGTTTTTATTTAACTGATTTATGTTAAATACAAATGTTGCGTTTGTTAAAAAACATCAAAGAAAAAAAAGCTTACTAAGAATGTTTTAATACAAAAATCTAGAAGTCCACCAAGTACAATTAGCAAGTCAAACACATTCCAAAAATCTTTGAAGTAATTCTAAAAAGGAAAAAACTATATAAACTCAAAACAGAAGATAAAATCTGTGTTATAAATCACATTATCTGTAAATAAATCACATAGAAGAAAACTATTAGAAACACCAAGAAGTTTAATGGAACTTACACAACCCAGTGCAAAAAACTTGATAACAAATTCAAAGACAAACACAAAAGAAAACACTGTATTGACACTATTCATAAGGTTGTTAAAAGCATTTGGTTCATCATGGTACTGAAAAAGGAAAAAACAGCATAAATTTTAGAACTAAATTTTCTCTTGTATTATAACTAAAGTCTTAAAAAAAAGATGGTATTTACTAGAAAAAGAACGTTGATTTTAGTCTTCCATGGTAGAAGTTAATTTTAAATGTAAGCCTTCAATGGTAGATGTTAATTTAAATATAGGTCTTCAATGGTAGAAGTTAATTTGAAATATAGGTCTTAAATGGTAGAAATTAATTTTAAATATAAGTCTTCGATGGTAGAAGTTAATTTTAAATATAGGTCTTCAATAGTAGAAGTTGATTTCTGGGGTAGGAAAGAAAATTTACTTATTGCAAAAACAAAATAAAAACTACTAATTGCAAAAATAATAAATACAACTTGAATTTTTAATCAATACAACCCCTCATTTAATAAAGATTGTTGACACATTTAAAGACCAGACAATAAACTATTATTAATAATCCAGGTTATACTAAAAAATCTTCAAAAAGTCCAAAAATACTGAATGAAAACCATTAATGTAGACTTCCTGAATACTAATACTTGTTTCAGAGGTTCTTTTTGATTTCTCATTCAATGATATAACCATCATGTCTTTTTTTGGATACACCTGTTATGGGTAACATAAATGATAACTAAAGGTGAGTGTAAATGGATGTACAACTTGCCCTTTCTGATAACAAATTAAATTATTCCATCAGAACAATTATGTCCGGCTAAATTCTTGGAACTACAACAGGTGACAGGTATTGGACCAATATCGTTCATATATACATTTCAGTCACAAAACATGACACTTCTTTCAAATTCAAATTTCATCAGGAAATAATTCTGTTAGCATATATTGAAGTAGCTTATAAAAAAACTTTTTTGATCATTTTGGCGGCAGAAGAGCCACATTTTAATGCAATATATTGATTGATTATAGGAAGTAATAACTAACTTAAGGCTAGAACTCTTTGAAATAGTAAACAAACCTATAAAATTTTGACATAACATATTAAATAACATGTCCCAGCATATTTAAACATAGTGATAACAAAAAAATTCAAATGGCCTCTCTCTTAATCTCTTATTCATCAAGGGTGAAAAACAACAACAAAAAAAAAAACAGTTTCTAGAGAAAAGGAAACAATAAAAACTATTATTATGCATGGAACCCCCCTAGCATACAAATTTTAGATATGGTTGCTTATAGAGAAACAAACAATCTTCTCATTAATCATGTAACCACCCTAACATTTTAAAGTTTGATCTATTTTTGTTTATACCTCTATCAACATAGCCAGTGTATTTAACATGATTAGTGAAGTTATAAACACCTCCCATGGATAGGATTCAATTAAAGCCCAAGCAGTATACTGCCAACTCTTGACATCTTCAGGCATAAACCGCTCCAATGGCTTTGATGACATTGCAAAAATAAAGCTATTTTTCTAAATACATAACATTCATTGAAAACATCACATGACATTTATTGAAAACATCACATGACATTTATTGAAAACATCACATGACATTTATTGAAAACATCACATGACATTTATTGAAAACATCACATGACATTTATTGAAAACATCACATGACATTTATTGAAAACATCACATGACATTTATTGAAAACATCACATGACATTTATTGAAAACATCACATGACATTTATTGAAAACATCACATGACATTTATTGAAAACATCACATGACATTTATTGAAAACATCACATGACATTTATTGTAAAGATTGCTGTAAAGATAATTTACACTTATTTTTATAATTAGTTTTAAAATGTTGAAAAACATAATTTGATCATGGAGACGTCATTCAAGATAATTTGAACATTATTACTACTTGATGACAGCAGATTTATTTTTAAAAATATCAAAATGTACTTTCACAATTCTTTTGTAAACAACATTTTCACACCAAGCTGATAAGGAAAAACTCAAATTAAGCAAATTTGCTTCCCTAAGTTGAAAAGTTTTTCATTTTCCCTATAGTACCTGAAAAATCTTGAGAAACTGTTTTGATCTGGTTTATATACTTACAGTATTTCTATCGAGCTCAAGACCGCTTTCAGCAGCAGCTTGTTCTTGAAATGTGAGGATGATCATACCAACAAATACATTGATGAAGAAGAATGAGAAGATAACAACAAAAAATAAAAAGTAAATAGAAGCCCATATTTTATTATTTTTCACTGGACCACGACCTTCTACTGTGCTGTCTATTCCACGCTGCATATTTCTGTAAAAATAGAAAACACAAATTTAAATATGCTCTTGGAAGCTCAAAAAAAAAATTTTCTAACTTCTGGAAATTTAAAAAGCATTTACCAAATGATCTTAAAAGTAATTATTTTTCATATTCACTAAAAGAATAATTATTTAAAAAAAAAAACAAATAGTAAGAATAATAAACCAATTGGTATTATTGCTATGAACTTTTATCCTTTGCTTACTATCATAACTAAAGGGTCTGAATTTAAAAAAATATTAAACTGTCAGTATAAATCATCAAAAAATTTTTGGGAAAAATATTAAGAGAATTGAACTATTTATATTTAATATATGAACTATATTATATTTATTAAAACAAAGCAAAACGTTGCACTAAATATTTACTAAAAGTCATAAAGTTCACTTACATATACCAACCTTCACCTGTTGAAGAAGCAAACAATGTAATCAAAGCTTGTAATGTGTCCTCAAAATTAAAGCTATATAGCTCCCATAGACGCTGATTTTCCTAAAAAAGTTTTTAAAAATATTTTTACTTTTATTAAAATAGCCTCGGAAAACATAAAATGTTGTAAAAATCAAAATTATTTGTAAGAAAGGTTAACTCTAATTTGAGTATCTAATTAAAAGATATCTAATATTAAAAAAAAAGCAATGAAAATAAACTTACAATTGGTGTATTGTAATTACCTCCGTCAAATGTAATATAATTTCCCCTAGATAGAAAAACATTCTTTATTAAATCATAACCAATAATCAGAAAAATTATAATTACAATGTTATAATTAAAAATATAAAAACCTAGATGTTTTATGTTTAGAAATAATTTTTCGAATACATGCTATAAATGCTTACACACAGTCTTCTTCATAATCAATAGATTCATCAGTGCAGTACCAAAATAGTCCCTAAATAATATAATAAAATTTCGGATGATGTAACAAAAATTTAAAAAAATATTTTTAAATAAAAAATTTTGAAAATTAAACTTCAATTTCATTAACTTAAGACATTACAAAAAAAAAAAAAAAAAAGCATATAATAAATGAATGGTAAAAGTCCTAAAAAAAGCAATAGAATACAAGTAAAATAAAATACATAAACCTAAAATAACAAAAACTGTTTAAAAAACTTTAAATTTACTGAGAATAGTTGTACACCCATTATGGAAAATATTAGTAGTAGTTGGAAGGTTACTATAAGTACCATGACAACATTCTTCAATGAAAAGATCATGCAAATAAATACAGCCTAAAATAATATAAAAAGATAAAAATAGTTCAACACAAATATAAAATAAATATGGGAAATTTACAAAAATAAACACAAAGAAAATAAAAATTATCTTAAGTTTTGGAACTTTATTGATTAATTTCAAGGGCCTTAAAACACGTAAAATGCGAAGAACTTTAATGATTTGCTTAACTGCTTTTGATGCATTCTTTTTTTTCATGCTAAAAAAAAAAAATTATAAAAAATTAATTCAAAAGATAAATTATTAATAATAAATGAATAGTAAAAACTGCATGGAAAAATGAAAATATTGTTAAGCTGAAATTTTTTTAGTATAAATTTCTACTATGAGCTTGTAACAACTTGAAATAAAAATTATTTTTGCTTTATACAGAAGCATAAAGTTTAACACTGCAATCAAATTACGTCAATAATTTTAAGTAATCTTTTCTTCATTTATTAATCAAGATGTATTGAAATAACAAAAAAGAAACTTTTTATTTCTAAATTAGGCAATTTTTAATAATTCAACTCTACAGTGATATCCTAGTCATAATATTTTTGATAAGAGTTGATTTTTTAAAAATTTAGTTAAATCTTTTCATATTATGAGGAAAAAAGTCACACATGCAAAACAAGACTCTAGGTTCAAAAATAAGTTACAACTTTTTTTTTTTAAAAAACACATCAATTTTTTTTTTCTTTTAACCTCACCTTAAAGTAATTGATGTGATAGAACACATCACCACAAACATGTCAACGCAATTCCAACTGTTACGAAAGTATGAACCAGTATGCAAAACAGCACCATAATTAATTATCTTATAATAAAAAGCAAGAAATAAACCAAAAAAATTACGAAAGACTTGAAATTTTAAGGACGATTTCCTTAAAATATAATTTCTTCTAAAAACATTTTTTTTATCCACCAAAAATACTTCAAACTTTTTATTGGAAGTAAAAAAAAAAAAAAGTTTATCTTGTTCAATGAGTTAAATTTTTCTAAAATTATCACTTTATTATAAATAAAGTTAAAAAAAAAAAAAGAAAAAAAGAAGAAAAAAATTCCATTTCTAATAATGTAAGCAAATGGAAACAGTTGCATTAAATTAATTGATAAATTAAATAAGTATTGGAGTTTTTAATCGATTGTTAAAATACCTTTAAAAGTGCTTCTAATGTAAATATTGCTGTAAAACCATAGTCAACATATGCAATGATCTTAAATAAAAACCAATAAAGTAATAATGTAAATGATGTCAGTAACAAAAGTAATGTAAATGATATATTGGTATCTTACAATATTTATAGGTGCATCTGGATCTGTGACATCTTCAAATGCTAACAAAGCACTGCTTATCAAGATCAAAGCAAGGATGATGTTGTCAAAGTATGGAGATGATATTATTTCATGAATTGCTTTTCTTATCCTAGGAATAAATTTTTTTTTTAAATGATCAATAAACTCATAATTAAATAAATTTTATAAATCTTAGTAATGGTTTGTTATCAGCAACTCTGTATTCTTTTACATTTGTATCTTACTCTAAGTAAGGTGTAAAATAGTAACATTCTTAAGTTATAAAAAATGAATAGTGCTTTAAATTCATGAAAAGTTTTTAAATAGGCATATAAGTAAAAAATGATTGCTCACCTTAAATGCAAATAATGGTGGTGGTATCATCTGAGAAATATTTTATGTGAAAGTATGATAACAAATCTTTATTACCAAATTTGTACTATGAGCTACAAATGTAAACAACATATTTTTTTTACTTGTTGATAATAACAAACTCCCTAGCAAATCACATGTTTTATACAAAAAATTTTGATTAGCGAGGAAGTTTGTTTTAATTTGAAGAAAACTCTTGCTACAGATCTTCAAAAGCTCATGATGAATATGCTTTATCTGAACGGTAATTTTAACAAGCGGTGAAAAAAGTGGTGATTTTGATTTGAGTGACAAAGTCCATGGAAAATCGTCAAAATTTGAAGTTGAACTGCTTCATTTTGCATTAAAGCACCATTTGATGATGACAATGCACAAACTCAACAACAACTGTCATATTTATTAGATGTACAGTCAGAGAAATAAGTATCAGAACAAAACATTTTATTGTGAAAAATAAACTTTGTCAGGTTTTTTTCAGAAAAACCTATGTTTTTGATAAATACTTTTAAAATTATTCTAAAAGCAAATTTAATCACGATTTTATACAGCATAAAATTAATCAATGGTAATTAACTTGCTTTGCTAAAGTTCAATGATTCCCGAAGGAGTGTTAAAACAGCAATGAAAAAAATTATCTGAACATGTTGTTTTGCAAACAAAGTTTTGAAATTGATTATTAAAAAAAGTTTTTAAATCAATAGTTTTAGAAATCTTGTTATTTTACAACAAGTAATTTTTAATAATTGACTGATAATTTTTCAAATTCATTTGATTTACCATTGATATCATCAAGTATGGGAGTTAAATCAAGGAATGCTCCCAAGCTCAGCCCAATTTGTTTATTGACTCATTTAAGCAAGGTAAAACATTTAGGTCGATAAATAAAGTGACTGGAATGGCATTAGGAACCATCAGCAATCTGATTAAAAAGTATATGTTTAAATATGTGCAAAATAAGCAAAGATTCGGAGCTAAGCATAAAATAACATCAAGAATAGATTGACAAATTGTCAAGATTTTGGGTTAAAAGTGAGCTCATGTACTATTCGAAATCAATTGAAAGAAAGTGGATTCAAAGCAAGAGTTCCACGCAAGAAACCAATCCTTTCAAAAATCCATCAAAAACGAAGACTTGCATTTGCTAAAAAATATGTAAATATGCCGGTATCATTCTGGAGGAAAGTTTTGTGGATGGACGAGTCAAAATTTTATCTTGTGAAGTCTGATGGAGCTCAAAAAGTTTGGAGAAAAAAAAAAGGTGAAACATTCACACTTTGTTGTATTTGTAAAATTTAGTGGAGGCAATTTTATGGTATGGGGATTTATTTTCAATAAAAATCTTCTGGCTTCAACTAAAAAACTGCAATTAGGAAAACATTTTATCTTCCAACAAGACAATGACCCTAAACATACATCAAAGAAACCAAAAGAGTTTTTTATCCAAAAGCAAATTGAGTTACTTGAATGCCCAGCACAAAGCCCAGAACTCAATCCAATTGAACATCTCTGGGCTATTGTTGAAAGAAAATGTGCCACACGATGTCTAAAAAGAAAAGAGCTAAAGATCATGCTCCAAGAAGCTTGGGCTGATATCAACTCATATCTGACAAAGAAATTTGTTGAATTGATGCTATTTCCTCTTGCAGAAATCATAAAAGCTAAAGGCGGTCCAACTCAATATTAAAAAGTCATAATAATAATCACTCGGAGAAGCGTTAATCTTTAAGCCTTAATCTTTAAAATTTTGTTTGAATACTTATTTAATGCTAAAAAATTGCATAGTTTAAATGTATCTTAATTTTTTATCAATTAAATATTATTATTGATACTTTTTTTTTGCATACTGAATTCGTAATAAAACTTTCTTTCAGAATAATCATCTTTTTTATTTTTATAAAGTTAGTTTTTTCTGAAATAACTTGACAAAGTTTATTTTCCATAATAAAATGTTTTGTTCAAATACTTATTTCTCTAACTGTAAGTCAACCAGCTATTTTGAATCATTTACACTCGATGGAAGATACAAAAGGAAGAACAATGGGTTTCATATAAACTGAGTGAAAGAAGCAAAGAAAATAGTTACAGCCTTAATAGCTAAATTGTTAAAAAAGTTTTCTATATAAGTCACTTCATATGACTTACATGAAAAACTAGAGTACATAAAGAAAAGATTTATTTTGAGTTATTTTGTCTCCAATCAATCAATGAACTAATCGTCAGATGGTTTGTGAAATTTCTTTTTAACTTTGGTATAACAACTAGTAAAGTAAGGTTGCATCATTCATTTTTCGGGTTTCTTCAAGTTGTAATTTTTTGTTTATGCATTTTTTCATTCAACTAGTTATATTTTATTTGGGAATTTAAGAAATCTAGTACCAGCTAGCTACTTTTCTTACAAACATCTTTTTAGTTTGAACTATAAGTATAATCAAACATAAAACTTGAGATAATTTTTTAGTGTCACTCAAAATTAAATTTTTCATTTTCATTTTCCCACACCCCACTCCATCCCCAATTGTGTTTGTGACATAAAATGGAAAAAACTGATAAAACTTAGATGTATTGTAATTTTTACTGTTGGGTCAACACTGACAAAGTTTTAAATCCAATTATCTATTTGCTGATATGTAAACCTGGCCTGCGGAAGCTCATGACATTTTTCTAATGGCTGAAATTCTGTAGTTGCTGTTAAATGAAGTGGATGAGGTCATCCAGAACTAGATCGAGAGCTGATGCAAAGGAATCTATACAAAATTTTTGAAACAACTTCATGTTTGGTCCATGTCCCATTAGTGTATTAAATAGATTTACCACAACTGTTTCTATTCAATGCTTATATGCTAAGCTGCACAGATCCCTGCTCACTTTTTCTTTCAAAAAAACACAAGCACCAACATGCAGGAGACTACATGCTGATGGGTGTTATGTTAAAATATATGAACTTAATGCAGTCAGCACATTTTTATTTCTGAAGGGAGATTATACAGTACAGCTGCCTCTGCCTATCTAGCTCCAATTGGCACTTTTAGCACCCTAAACAATTTCATTTTTCTATCTCCAGACACCAAAGCTGAAAGACAATCAAGTAATTTGGCATTAATGACAATCAACTAAATCTTTGGCATGAAACCAAGCAATATTTTCCCATCCTAATGCACTGTAAATGGACAGTTTGGCTTCATTCCTAGCACTTTTTGTTAAGTACTAGAGATAAAGTACTGCCAAATGATTCTACTGCTGCTGCATTTATACATTCCTGTCAATAACTTTAATTCAATCTATTATAGCTGCTAAATCTGGACTGACAATTTTGATAGACCTGCAAAACTTTGGATGACTTGGAGCAGATTTGAGTTACCATCATCAGTATAGGAACTATGACTACTAATTTCAGTTTCACTCTCAATTCTGCTGTTGAAATTTATATTCAATGTTGCTTGTTGTATTTTCTCAGCCTTTTTTGACTAGTGTGCTTCTTTATCTAACAGCTTTACAGACCACATATTGGTACTGAATACTTAAGTAATGCTAATATTCAAGTTTTGGAGTGGCCAGCTTGCAGCCAAGATAAGAACCCAATAGAGCATCTTTGGGACATAATGGGAGGCTGTGTTAGAAACCAACATCCACCCCCTAACAGCCTAGACAAGCTGCAACTAAGTCTTATCCATGTGTGGGAAGATATTCCTTAAGAAACCATTAGATCTTTAATTGAAAGTATGCTACAGCGCTGTCAGGTTGTAATACCATCAAGAGAAGGTAACAGTGGTTATTGATAAGTCAAAAAAAGTTTCAATTTAAGCTCTATTAGTGTGCATAACAATAATAATCATTTTACTTTGTTAAACGAACAGTATTGTTGGTTTAAGTTTTTTTCACCATCCTAAAAAAAACAATTTTATTATTATCATCAAAATAATTATGTTCATGTCTTCTATTCTTAATATGTTTGTCAAAATATATGATAATATTGATGACAATTAAAATAAATCGAAATCTATAAGTAGTGCATTAATTTTGCAGTTGAGTGTTTAAATCTTTTGTGCTATGGTGAGTTACTTATGCAAATGATTAAACATACAAGTGGAAGACATACAAGGTCAGCTTATGTAATGGTACTAATTTTCATAGTAACATGAATAACATTGTATACTTTTGTAGTACTATTTGTTGTTATACAAGTTATGTTGAGTTTCCATGGTTTTCAATACCAGTTTTGAAAACTGGTATTTATATGTAAATTAAATTTTTAAAGAGAAAATATTATTTAATTTAAATATTATTTTAGGAAAATTAGAATATTTTGATAGTTAGGATTTAAATTCAATTTTGAAAAGGGACCAAGTAGCTATTTACTAAAATTAACTTACACATTTTCTGGGGTTAAAATGAACAATGTATTCTCCTGCAATATTGGTGGTTTGTATGGCTGTGGAAGGCTAATCAATCGACCAGGATTTTTAAGATTTTCCAAGAAATTATCACCAGGTTTTGCAGGAACACCTAAAATCATAGTTTTTTAAGATAATTAAAAAAATAAGATAGAATATAAACATTGCTAATTGTTACTAGTGTTGTTATGACTTTGAAATTATTTGATTGTCGACTAAATTATTTTTTAAAGCGGACCAAAATCGACTAAGACGTTTTTAAAATTGACTAAGTCCTTGACTGAGTACCTTAACACATTATTTTGTTTTAGAAACCATCAACTAGTTACTATAATGAGAAAAAGGAAACATTAATGAAGTGGTGGTACATACAGTAAGCTAAGAGGTAAGTTTATGTGATACAGCAGATTAGGTTCAGTTGTTCAGATATATTTTGGTTGAATTAAAAAAAAAACGCTATAAATGATATTCTTTTGCATGGCTCAATTTTTATAAATAAATCATCTTTACAAGATGAACTTCTTATAAATATATCTCTTTACTAATTGCTCAGCATTGTAACAATATTAAAGATTGATAAAATTTAATCAATACAAAAATAGAAATAACAATGTCAGGATGATTACCTGACTAAATTGACATTTAATCAATTAGTGAGAACCCCGTAATTGATTAAACCAACTATTCGAATTACCATAGTTGATTAAGTTGAGTAATTTTCTTTCAACTAGTTGACTTTTAGTCGATTTAGTTGAAGTCGATAACAGCGCTAATTGTTACAAATATACTAAAAAAATCAAAGAGCTCTAGGTTTACACAAAAAAAAACACACCGTTTCTCGGGTAAGAATCAAATTCTCCAATTGTGTTGTAGGATTGGAAATCTTCATGCTGTTTATTACATGAAAATATAATTTAATATACCATAATATATTACTATGAAGTTGTTTTTATTAAGTTTAATGTAACAATGTTACAATTAGAAATAAAAAAACAACTATACATGAAAATGGATTCATCTTTGAAAAAAAATCTATTTTCTTTTTATTAACATAATTGTATGTCTAAATTTTCAATAAGTAAATTTATTAAAAAATAATATTCGGCAAACAAAAAATAAAAATAAAAATAAAGCAAAATTTTAATAACTCTTAATAAAAGTTGAACTAGTTAAAGAAAAAAAAAATTATTACAAATACATGTTCATCAGCATATTCTTCTTCACTAAAACAATTAAATTATGATGAAATAAATTCTCTTTTTAGAAGTAGAAAATAAAAAAGCTGTAATAAATACTATACAGATTTTAATTTTTACTTAAAAGTAGTTATTTTAAATAGCTAAATTAAAACCTGTACAAAAAAAACTCTTAATATTAATCAATAGTTATTTCTTCTCCAATTCAAAAAAAGAAAAAAAAACATAAAAACAAAAAAAAAAAAACAAAAAAACAAAAAACAAAAAAAATCAAAAAATTAAGGGTGGAATGCAAAAACCCAACTTGAGCTAAGTTTGACTTGAAGTTTCAAGTTCGACTTTGTCAACTCAGACTTGAAAAATTGACTTGAGCGAATGCTTAAACAAGACTAAAAATTTCAAATAGTGCTTGAGAAAGTCAAACTTGAAAAATAATCAAGGCATTGAATTCAGGGTGTTTATCGGAAAATGCTCTTAGCAACCAACAGCAGCAATGGATTTTTTTAACGGGAAAAACCTTTTGCTAAAACAAATTCACATAATGATATTTGTATAATATGTGATTAAATAAAAAGCCAATAACAAGGTAAAATAAAAAGCCAATAATATAGCATAAAAAAACAGTCTTGCTATGTAGTTTTCATTATAAAAATAAATTCATCTTGGCACTTTCAGTTCCAACTCCTAAGTTGTAGGTAACCAACGGATGGTCATATGTACCACTTAAGTGATCAAGACACTATCTCTTGATTTCTCCATTTTAACAGATTCCATTTGAATTAAAATACATGGAAATGTTCAAGAAAATACAGAATCCTACTTTGACACCTTTTGGGGATGATACTATACTACAATGTATTTTATTTATCTTTTTTCTAATATTTTAATGAAAATAATGGTTTTTTTTACAAATACTGAGAAAACTATTATAAACAAAATTGGTTTTCTCAATGCTAATACTATATATATATATATATATATATATATATATATATATATATATATATATATATATATATATATATATATATATATATATATATATATATATATATATATATATATATATATATATATATATATATATATATACCATTTATATATGTAGGTCCTCCAATTGAGTTAATGGAGATCACATTGGGGACAGGTCTTCTGAAACTATTGGGCCACTTATAGAAACAGAAAAGAAAACTTTTACGAAACGAGTGATAGCATCTTGCTCATTAACACATGAAAAAGAACAAAGTTTAACGTTAAACAAAAATCTCTTAAAAAAAAAATACAAAAAAGCAATATAATGAAATTCATGATCTTGATAAAAAACTAATGCAAAAACAAATAGAAATAGATTATATAAAAAAAAAACTCTCTCCAGAAAAAGCAACAATACAAACAAAAAGAACATGAAATTAAAGTTAAAATTTTCCCAAAAAAAATTTTTTACACCAGAATTACTCTATTGGAGGATTATTATTTTCAAACAACATCAGATCTAGTTTTTTTTTAGAATGTTTCAATTATTATTTAATTTTTTAGTGAAATTGTTTTTTATATATATAATACTAACTTGAAATATCAAATGTAATTCTTTTGAAATAATATGCAGTATAAATATTTAGAAATAATGTTTTTGTTATTAGAATTTTATCCATAATCAGAAACACAATAATTTTTTTAAAAAATTAGTCCACAACTTAATTTCTCTTTGTTTCTCCAAATTATCTTTTGTGAATGCTTCAGTGTCATCTTCTTCATTGCTATTTTGTATTTCATTGCCTTCCCAATGATCATTTTCTTGAAGGGAAATCTTGTGAAGCACAAAACAGTATATTTTAATATAACTATGGAATTTTGCAGTTTTGTTCTTAAGGGAATTTTAAGGCAAGGGTATCGTTTTTTTGATATACCAAAACAATAATAAACAACAACATTCAACATGTGTGTACTTCTCAAGCTGTAAATGTATCGGATTTCACTTTCACTTATTTGGTTAGAAAAATGTATTATTAAATATTGTGTTTATGATAGCTAGAATCACTTGAATATGTTGGCGAGCTTCTAAAACTTCTTTAATAACTGAGTTAGCAAAAACACATGAATCCTGAACAATTCCAGGCTATTGAACACAAGCAGATAAAATTTCTTTTGAAGTAACTGCAATGACCTGGCAATTCAAAGAAAAAATCCCTTTCTGTTTTGATATATTTCTGCGTTTTCTCCAACAGGATTTATTATAGGAATATGTGTTCCATCAATTGCTCCTATACATCCTAGGAATCTTTGAATTTGGTAAAATCTAAACAATGGTTGATAAATATAAATATTTGCTTTATCAAAGAAATTTTAAAGTTTGTAGGAAATAGCAAAATGCAAATATCCATGAAAACTTATAATCACCTTTGCTGAATTATCAAGACTCAACTTCTGTTGGAAAATTTATGAATTGGTATCTTTTGTTGGCAATTTGA